>NW_028280167.1:0-134684 GCF_059751315.1 Micrasema longulum | reverse complement strand
TGGCGGTGCCTTCATAAATTTTTCGCTTGAGGCTTCTCGGGTTAGGGGTGAGATTTCAGGTGTTAGGTCCTGAAAAGGGTTGCGTCCCGAAAGGTTGCACGATAATGCCGTAATGTACTACAGATTCATTTTTCAATATAAATTCAGGCCTTTCAGTCGTATTTGAGAGTAGCATAAGATTGTAAAAACAGTGTAATACACAGTTAATTAATAAAAATATTTTGAGTATTTTCAATACAAAGATATTTATAAAATATATTCTAAATATATTCTCAGAATATCCCCTTAGATTTGCTAAACGATGTATAAAACAAAATACGCAGCAGCGTTGGGAGAATCATTACCGCGCTTTTTCTACAGGTAAAATCACTAAAATGTTTTTCCCAACGCTGGCTGATGCAGCAATCTTCCGTCATCATCACCAAAGTACTTTCGAAATGACCCAAATTTTTACCGGACACGGAGCTATAAAAAATGATCTTTATAGGTTTTAATTAAGAAATGATGACTATTGTCCATGCAATGATATTTCTTCACAGAGTATCGAAGACCTGTCATTTAAGTGCCCATTTTTCAGTTTACAACGCCATAATCTTGAAGCAGAATGCAGAAAAGATGGAATATCCTTAACAGATATCCACACTGTAGTTAAAAGTAGTTATTACGCGCCATTGTTCTTGAACTTTGCAACAATGGTGATTGGACTCATAAACGAAATAAACCAAAATCAGCGATCGAACATCCCATTTCCAAGACAAACAAAAACGATTTTTTCCGAGTACCTTAGCCTTGTACATGACACGTAAGGCTACTTAATAGAGGGGTCTAAATATATATTTATATAAAATAAACCAAAGTAGGGAACAAAATGCCAAACACTCCTCTAGTGGAACGGAAGGCCGGTTGACTACTGCCAACAGGCCGGTTTCTCCTGAAGAGTTTCAAGTGGTTTCTTCTTCACATGAACAAATGCTAAGAAGTTCCTGATTGGCCCATATTAGTATATCCCTCCTGGTCAGAACAGTTAAGATAAATTTAAAGAAATTTAATTGCAGAAAAATCCACTTTTGAAATATTAACCTTGTATTTTGTATGCTGTTTTTGTACCTTTTGTACCTTGTATGCTGTTTTTTTTTTCTTTTTTCTTTCTTTAAATATGCTTTTTGCTATACAACATACATTCATTTTTTTATTATGACTTAAAATATGTTTCTTACTATGCATTCTGTTTTTATTTCGCATTTTACTGAGTTTCAAAATATTTTTATAGACATATTTATATATTTTCATGGTTTTTTTTTACTATGTTTTCACTGTATTTATTACTTTATTTTTGTAATTTATTTTTTTTGCTACGTTTTTTTTTACTACATTTTTACTATGTTTTTACTACGATTTTACTATGCTTTTTTTACATTTTACTCTGTTTTTACTACATTTTTTACCATGTTTTTACTCCATTTTTTACTTTGTTTTTCACTTTGTCCTGTATCTTTATAACTGTTTCTATAAATTGTTTACTGTTTTTTATATTTTTTGACTGTTTTAGAACGGGGTAAATAACCCTAGTTCGACAGTCAAAGCAACTTTACATAAATTATAATTTTGTGTATGTAATATAATGATAATAAATAAATAAATAAATAATTTTATAAGCAAGGAAAATAATAAAGCAACTCCTTTATAAAAAATAATAAATACATTTTACCAAAACTAGTAACTTCTAGTCCATAACGTCCATATAGAACTGAGCCATCGACACATTCAACTTTATTCGCGATTGATAAAAATCTTATTTCTAAAAATTATTATAAAAAAATTATATTCGATGAAAATACTCCACTCCAAATGATCAGTTTGCTTCTCAAGGGAGAAATCATACAAAAAGTTAGAAAACTTACCCTTTTTATGATCGATTGTTTTTATTTAAGATTTATACAGGGTAGCTAGACACTCAAGACAAAAAAAAACTGTGGAAACCCTTTTAGCGCTGTAACGCTTTTGAGATATTTAATTTTATTTATTTTTATTTCTCATTTTACACAAAACTTTTGTTTTTAATTATGAATATCTCACTGGGCACAACCCGAGTCGAGGAATCCATTTACATGATTAAATATATACTTATGGTGCCACAACCCGATTCAAATATGATAGTATCTATATTCAATATATGATAGATAGTATTTACACTTATATATATAATAGTTTATTTACATTTCATTTTTACTAACTAAAACAGATTCCTTACACATACATTTTATATGTAAATCTATTGCGACAGAGAGGGAAAACATTTTGTGAAAGGAATATGGAAGTCTAGACATTTACAGGGCTAATGACAAGTCATTGGCTGGTTTAAGTGGCCACTTTACATACTGTGTATCATTCACCATTCTATCCGTGTTTGAACATCCACTTTTCCTCAACTCTTCCATTTGTTGACTTTTGTGAAGTAAGGGAGCTGAAACCTTTATTATGCGGGTGAGATTCATCCGGCTGAGCCAAATCACCTACTAGGCAACACCTGAAAACAATTTTCCAATTTTCATACTTCTTCTTTTACCAGGTAGTTAATTCAACAATGTTTGAGTATGTCCAAATGCTTGCAGACTGGCTGAATTTTCTCCCTAGGGAGTTATTCATATTTGAATTTATTGCAATAGAGAGAGAAAACTGTCTAGACTTCCATATTACCTTCTCAAAAATGTTTTCTCCCTCTATTGCAATAAATTAAAATATAAATAACTAATTTTATAAATAACAGACAATTGATACTTTGATTTACAAATTTGGAATATCCAGTGACCTGTTCCATCGCTTTCGCGACATCTTTGAGACCAGTATCTTTATTAAAGAGTTCAATGTATTTATACAAAACAGAGGATAGATATTTTCAAAATTCACACTCACGAAGGATGGTGCACTAAAAATAAAACACTTAAACTCATTAAAATAGCATTATATCAACTCAAAAAAAATAATTAAAATGATCCTTAAGATAAAAATGACTTTATTTAATCTACTTTCAATTATCTGAGTTCAGAATACGGTTGGTCTTACGTGTTTTTTTTTAATTTAGATTGAAAGGTTTCTGATGAAAACTAAGAGGTAAATGAACTGGTAAAGGTTGAAATTTACTTATATGAAATAATCCCAAGGATAAGCGTCTGACATAACGACGCCGAGGCTGAAATAAATGAATAAATAAATCAAACAAAAACATCCTTTGTATCCTAAAACTTTATAATTTCTGTTTTGCTCCAACGAGCTTGTTTTTCGATAGGTAGACCGTTGTGTTTTTATTTTCCTTTGTAATCTTCCGTTTCTTCTCCGAAATCTTAAAATTTTCTTCCCCGTTCCTCTTCATAATTCACTCCCGCTAACTTTTAGAAATAACTTCAAAGTATCGCTTTGAAATCGATACCTAAACCAAACATTCTAAAAAAGCCTTACAGATATCTGAGTGATTCTTTATTCGAGGAGTTATCAGTGCTCAATATCAGACAGCAATGTTGACTGAGGGCAGTGGTGGTCACTTACACTCACAAATATATACATCTATCAGTTTCTATTCATTATGAGATTCGGAGTTTCAGTTTTGATCTGATTCACCGACAAATAGTTAAAACTTTTTTAGCACAGAGACAATACTCCTACATAGGACAAAAGCTATTTAGTATAATTCTAGAACCATGGAAATGTAAGAGCCACAAGCTAAAGAAGTTACTGACTACTTTCCTCTGTGAAATTGGTCACAGAGAGTCGGAGGGGTTAATGGTGTTCTTATTTGAATTGTAATGATATGTTTTTAGTTTTTTATTGATTGAATTTTCAAAGATCCTTATTACTTTTTACTCTGATTTTACTTTGTTTTTTCTATATATACACATTTTTTTATTTATCACAACTTTGAAAATGTTTTTTTTCTTTTTACTATGTATTTTAACGTATTTTTTGCTATGATTATTTATTATAATTTTATTTTGCTTATCTTTTACTATGATTCTTGCTTTGTTTTTTTTTTTCTGCGTATTTACTAAGTTTTTAAATATATTTTTGACTATGTCTTTTAATATGTTTCTAACATTGTATTTCCTTTTTACTATGTATTTTACTGGGCTTTTAAATAAGATTTTTACTTTATTTATTACGACGTTTTTTACTATGTTTTTTTACAATATTTTCATTTTGTCTATGTATTACCTCCATTTATTTTTTATGTATTGAATCCTGTTTTTTTTGTATTGGCTTAGAACGGAGTAAATAAACCAAATTAGATAGTCGAAGCAACTTTGTATAAATGTATGATTTTACGTTTATAATATAACAATAAATATTTTCTTTTTCAAAATTAAAGCGTCTTTGTTAAACATCAAACTATTTTGAATAAACATTTATTTTATTTTAATTCAGATTTTTTCTGAGGTTGACAGTAAATATACATACATTGCCTAAATAGAGGATATTTATATTTCAGGAAAAAAAATCCACATTCCGTCTGTGCGTGGGTTTACTAATTTATTTATTTAGCATGTACGTATGTGTAAATTTTAAAATATAGACGGTGGAATGAAAAAAGTTCCTAAGCGACCTATAGCAGCTTTACAGAAAAGCCAATAATTTTTTTTAGTGAAATTTTTAACTAATAAAAAAATATCATATGTTCTTTCTGTTTTGGCGTGGTTCCTACATAGCTTATAAAAATATTTTTTTATTAATTAAAAATAAACTTTTATTGGCTCTTTCGTAAAGTTGGCTATATGTCGCTTAGGATTCCATCAGCGGTATGTACTCTGGACGGGAAAAGGTTAGCAAGCGACATGAAGCAACTTTACAAAATAGCTTATTTAAGTTTTTTTTTCTAATTAGCAAAAAAAACTCATACAAACGCATTTTTTGGCGTGATTCCTACATAATTAAATTTAAAATAAGAGATTCTTTATTCCATAATTGAAAAAACATATCGGCACTTCTGTAAAGTTGCTACATGTTGCTTGGTAACTTTTTCATTTTCTACGTCGATATGTATAAACGTATACAATCATACAATGTATATTATACAAACACACACGTACACAATAATCTACTCAACATTTTGAAACGTGGTGTGTGTTCATTATTTCTACATTTCCTATACTCTCTTTTATCTGCTACCCTGATTGTTTTTTACATAATAATCAGCATAAAATTTTATGCTAAGGCAAGACTCCATTTTTGTTGCTTGCCTTGTGATTTTTATCCAAGTCTTTTCTGCTACCCTGGTGAAATAATTTGTGTAACACTTAATAATCTGCATAACATTCAAGAGCGTTGTGTTCGTTTATTCATTCTACATTTCCTTAATTCTCCTATTTTATCTGCTCCCCTGCTAACGTCTGCATAGTAATCTGCATTCAATTCTAGAGCGAGACTGCATTTTTCTTGCTTGCCTTGTAATTGTTTCCATCTTCTCTGCTACTCTGATAAAATGGTTTGTGCAGTACATAAAATTTGGGTACCTGGGGCTCAATCACAAATGACTATCGACGTGCTAAAAAACGTGCTAAGTATTTGAGCGATCACAACGAACAATTATGAACACGCTGAAGTTATCGCGGTCGCGTTGCAAAACGCCAAACGCCTTCAACAATTGCTTAGTTTAATAGCTTTCTCAATTTGATTCAAAACAAATAAATAGCATGATAAATTGCGAACAAAAAAATAAAACTTAATTATTTTACTTACAGTTTAGGAATATTCTCCATATTTACACCGGTAAAATTCAAATATGTGATTGATTATGCGTTGCGAAACGTAAATATTTTGAATTTTGACATTTAATATTAGGTGTTGCCAAGCATCAAGTTGAAGTATGATAATATTTAAAAAATATAATAATCCCGATCGATAACTTTCACGGATGTTTCATTGTGACCGCGCATACGATAAACAACCACGGTGAAAAATTGTTATCACGCCGCTAATTAGCACGTCGATAGTCATATGTGATTGTGCTGCTGGACACTCTAATATCGACGATCGAAGGCAGTTGACGAATTGGCAAGCTTGGAAGCAGATATAGCCCCAATAGATCCTGAGCCCTACTGTGAGTTGCCCAAATAAACTGAAGCCATGGGCTCAGAAGCAGAGTATAATGCTCTTGCAAAGAGTACCCGGTCAGCACCACACGCGGAAACTAATAAAGCAATATTTGCAATGGTTTTCTTTCGAACTAATGAAGCTCAGCCGAAATCAAGGGAGGGTTATAACTATTTCATTTATTTATTCATATATATATGTACATTACAAAATAAAATATCTTAATTCATACATATAGAAATAATTAGGTAAAATTAGGTACATATAAAAAAAACACATAAGTATACATAATATCCAAAGAATAATATGTTAAAAAAGTAAGAGAATCTTGTAACGAAAAACTCCCTCAGAGACGTGAAAAATGTTAATGTCCAAAGTGATATTGTTCAACATAGAGATAGCCCTTCCAACAGGCATAACCATTGGCAAAATGGTTCTGTATATTGGAATGTGAAACAGTCTATGTTGACGCTGTCTAAGGTAATTATCAGGAACATAAAAGCTAATGCTCCGCATAATTTCAGGGTTGTCAATAATACCGCGCAACAATCGAAAGAAATTGCCTAGCTTGGAACGGGGTATGTACCCTTGTTAGCTGGGCAAAGTGAATATGGAATTGTATTTTGATAAAGAGTGTGAATAAATAAATAAATAAAATAAAATACATATTCCTTCTAGTCTTCAAACTGCTGTAACCAAGCATACCCTGGAGAAACTCAGTGGGATAAAGCCATGGATAATATCCGCACTCCCTCATGTAGAGAAACCGAAGAAATTTCTTCTGAACCTATACTATAACCCTTACAGGGCACTGCAGATTAAATAAACCCCTTGCTAGAATTAACATTTCTGAAACTTTTAGTTGTAGGTTCTGCAGTGCAGATGAGGAAACACCTCATTCTTCTTTCTGTGAACGACGTTCTCTCACTCTAGAGTCGGTATTCCGGTCCTGCGCCAGCTGGAACAGCGTCTCAACTCAGCGCACTCCCTTTCAGTCGCGGATGTTTCTCAGCCAGGACACCCGTCGTCTTCCAACTCCACGAATTTCCCCTCAATGATTATTTGCAGAAGCGCATGTCTGCTTCCGCGCATGAATTGGCCCAGATATGCGAGTTTTTTCTGTTTTATTAAGGACATTAGTTTTTTTTTGGCACTGGCTCGTCTCAGCACCTCCACGTTGGTCACTAAATCTGTCCACGGAATTCTCAACATACTCCGGTAAAGCCAAATTTCAAAAGTCTCTTACTGGTTCATGGAGTTCACCTTAAGAGTTCATGTTTTAACTCCGTAGAGCAGTGTTGACCACACATAGCACTTGACCATCCTCTATGCCAGTTTAAATTAAGACTCACAGCAGAAGAATTATTTCATGACATTGAATGCTGATCGTGCCATTTCTATTCTGCATCTAATTTCCCCACCTGGGTCTAGATCAGAAGTGATTTGACTGCCGAGGTACTTAAAGTTAGTCACTTTCTCGATTGTTTGGCCATTCAGTCACAATACAGCATTATTATGAGGGTTTTGGCTAAACATCACCATCTTAAACATCTCAGAAACACCTTTACACATTATATGTGAATGTGATGCTTAAGAAACCGCACACCCGGGAAACTTTTCATTTTTCTTTTTTTTTTTCAATTTTATTTATTCATATATATGTACATTACAAAATGGAATATCTTAATTGATACATATAGAAATAATTAAAATAATTAGGTTAAATTAGGCAAATATAAAAGTAACACATAATCATACATAATATCCAGAGTATAATCCAGAATATAATAACTTAAAAAAATAAGAGAATCTTGTAACGAAAAACTCCCTCAGAGACGTGAAAAATGTCAATGTCCAAAGTAATATTGTTCAACATAGAGATAGCTTTTCCGACAGGCATAACCACTGGTTATATCTGTGGATGTTAAAGAGCTCCATAATAGCCCCTAACTTTAAATACCCGGGATAGGAGGGGGAAAACTTATTTATTGGGGACCCGTCAGAATAGATCTTTACAGGCCGCAGTTACGCCAGGAGCTTATATAACACTGACTCCCAATTTAAATAATCAGAATAATTTCATAATAATCTGCATAATATTCTAAAGCGTTTTTTTTCTTTTTTCCATATTTTATTTATTTTTCTCTCTTTTATGCTACCCTGATTGACTTTTCACACAATTATATGCATACAGTCTTGATTTCTTTGATTACAAGTTGTCTTCTTTCAAAAGGTCACTGAATCAAATTTAATTATAAACACCTCTCTCCCGCTTCCACTCCCACCGAGTCTACTACATATGTACCATTGTGCTTTTCTACTTTCCTTTATAATAATTTTATAAGTATAGATATGTCCTTAAAAATGCCCATTGGGCGTATATGTAAGTAAATAAATAAAATAAATATAATTTTCAGCCAAGGGGGCAAGACTGTCCCTCCTCTTTTGCTGTTTGTCTTGTGATTTTACCACAGTCTCCTCTGCTATCCAGATAAAAAAAAAAAGTTTTTTATTTTTTTTTATTTATTTACAATTTTAAAAAACCCGTTAGGGTTACATTAGAAATTTAATATTTTCTAGTCATTTTATGTCTCGTCTAGTCTAGTTAGTTCAGTCATCATGTGCTTTTTCAGATTGATTTTAAATTTGTCTCCATTAAAAGTTTTCAAGTAGTAAGGTAGGTCGTTGTAGTGTTTAAGTCCATTATGTAGTATTTTTGACTGTCCTGTGTTTGTCTTTGCTTTTTCAATATGATAGTGTTTTTGTTGTCTGGTGTTATATTTAAAAAATATTTTTTAAATTAAAAAACATGGTAGTTCATACGCTCCTGAAAACAAGAATGTTTTCTATCTGCGTTTCGAATCTCTTTAATTACGTGGGAATTAATAATTAGCCGACCACTGACCGCATCATTTCCACTACCTTCGCCTCCCGGATCCTGCCCTTAGATCCGAGAGAGGGGGGTAGGTAAACTAATAAAGCGTCCCACGGAGCCCAAACACTTGCCTAATTAAGTTGTTTTTCTTAAGAGAGGATGGAAACTAAATAACATAAGGGACGTGTATTCTCGGGAGACTGCCTTGAAAATACTACTTGAAAAAAAACAACGATTTTGCTTCTTAGGTTAATTAAGGATACTTTTGAATGTGGATATTCTTAAAAACAGAGATGAGGCTTTTAAGAGTATGGGAATTTAGGTGTTTATTAGAAATGTCAACAATATTTCGAGTATGTCCAAATAGCATGATGTACAAAGGTGTAAAAATGTATGAAGAGATGCCTGAATGTGTGAAGAGATGCCTGAAAGTATGAAGAGATGCCTGAATGTACAAAGAATGAAAAGTGTTTGAATGAATTTAAATAGAAATGTTATGTTTACTGTAAGGTGATGTAAATAAATTTGTAATTAAAGTTACTCTCTCTGTTGCAAGAAATTTAAATCAAAATTTTGTTTTTAACCACGAACTTTTTTTTTCCACCCCCCAGTTTTAAAGCAATATAAACTTCGTTCTCAAGGTATACTTAATTTATGAATTCTTTCGTATTTTATTTTATCCGTATGCTGCCAATGAAAGAAATGAATCAAGTATTTTTTCTCTTGAAAGGATGGTAATATTAGAAGGATACGATCGAAACTAGACTGGAGTGGACTGAAAGAAATATTGTTTATTTGGTTAAAAACTTACAACAGGGATGAAGAATACCTTAAACAAGAGATGGAAGAATATGGAAGTCTAGGCATTTACAGGGCTTGTGACCTGTCATTGGCTGGTTTAAGTGGCCACTTTACACACTGTGTAACATTCACCATTTTGCCTATGTTTGAACATCCATATTTCTTCAATTCTTCCATTTGTTGATTTGAGTGAAAGTTAAAGAGCTGAAACTTTTATTATTGTGAAGAGATTCATCTCACTGAATTATTTCACATGCTAGGCAACGCCTGAAAACCATTTATCAATTTTCAAACTTCTTCTTGGACCAGTTGGTTTTATTTTATTTATTTTATTAACATAAACGGCAAATCTGCCTTTTACAAATATTTATAATATTAACACATTTGGCTTAGTATTTTTTTTGTTTTTTTCAAAAACATGAATATTAATAACAAGATTTATAAAAATAAAATAAAAATCACACCAAAAATTATACAAGATTTATATTTAAAAAAAATTATACGGCATATTCAGTAGAAATTTTAAATAATTAAACATTCTACAGTAAAACAACAAGAAAATTATAAGTACTGTTTCACACAGCTAGGCAAAGTGAACAAAAAATTGTATATGAAAGGCATGAATAAATAAATATAATTACCATTCACCATCTTTGAAAAAGTTCAAAAGGTTTGTTCTATAGGAACAATACCCTACACTAAATATATCAGATACGTGGGAATAACTATTGCCGAGTTCATGAAGTCTATTTAATACTGCATTACAAGTATACACTGTCCGTGGCACCTGTCTAGTCATTCTTCCAAGCACCCTGAATTTTATGAGAGATATCAGTTCAGGGCAATCCCATATTGAATTTACAATTTCGATTAAATTTAATAAGTTTTGAATAAGTTTTATTACAATATTTGAGATTGTCCAAATTTTTGTAGACAAAAAACTGGATTTCACCCCCTCGGGAGTCATTAACATTTACAAATTACAACTTTTGGTTTATTTGGTAATTTTCAATTTTTTTAAATTATGAATCGCTATTTTATTTTTAAGATTAAAATTTGTCTAATTTTAATATTTTATTTTTAATTTATACGTTTCTCCTATTTGGTCATCATTCTACAGGACTTATATTGACCATATCGGGTTCGTCCAACACCGTTTTCTAAGCAAAATGGCATGGTTGCTCGGATTACAAAGGGGTAATTATTCCTATTTTGGAAATGAGCAATCTCTTTATCTGTCTTCATTGGAGAAACGTAGAACTGAGATGGACCTTATATGCATTTTCAAAACACTTAATGCTATAAGTGATGTCCCATCTCTGTTGCAATCAATTTCTTTTCATGTTCCCAACCGTGTCACCAGAAGTCAAAATCTGCTATTTATCAAATCTTTTGAGAGCAGCTTTTGTTTTTATGCCCCAATGTCCAGAATGTGTAGATTAGTCAATTCGTCACACAACTTGGATTTTTTTAAAACAGATCTTCTGGCTTTTTGCAGATCTCTTCGCGACTAAAACAGTGTGATATAAAGATGGATTGACATGGTTTATCTCGAAGTCTTATATTGTGATCATTGATTTTGTTGATCAATTATATGTAAACACAATATGCGCAAATAAGTAAAAAAATACTATTTTTATTTAAAATTTGCTTTTATTAGTGTCCCGACGAAGAGACGGGTACGTCTCGAAACCGGTAGACACAAAAAAGTCAGTATGTGGTTATATTCAAATGTTTTATAAAATTTAGTAAAAATAATAGTTTATTTATGTATTTTTTTCTTAAAATTAATATTACGAATGTTATAACGCTAAATTAGGCTAACAGTTTATTACAATTTTTTTTACCTAACTAACATAAAGGACTTTAATTTTGCCGGTAAAAAATCTAGCCCCCACTTACATTTTTTTGGTAAACAAAAAACTAATTTATAAAATTCAGAAATTAAATTATTTCAAGAACAAATAAATAAATGTATAAAATATAAAAGAAAAAATATCACTTTTAGATCATAATACTGACACTTACTCATTTTTTTAGATTTTGTGACTTAACATCATTTTGCATAATATCGTCCAAATATACGTCTGAAAAGTCTATTTTTTAAAAAAAACACTTTTTTGACAGCAAATTTCAAGGTAAGTTTCAACAAAGCCTCT
Source organism: Micrasema longulum (assembly GCF_059751315.1). Lineage (NCBI taxonomy): Eukaryota > Metazoa > Arthropoda > Insecta > Trichoptera > Brachycentridae > Micrasema > Micrasema longulum. The sequence goes on along the minus strand of NW_028280167.1, from coordinate 122,768 downwards.
TGTGAAAATTCAGCTTAGATAGAAAAAGATTTTCTTCTACATAAATCTTACAATCTGTCCACATTAACTTATATACCTCTTTCTTAGTAATTTATATTCTCTCTGTCGATTTTTTACCGCGGTATGTTGAAATTCAATTCATACTTTTAACGCGTCTTTTTATGTAAAAAAAAATATAGTTTTTTAACATTATTGTTATTTTTTGGATGATCCCGTGAGAGTTGAATTTGTTCTGAAATTTTGGCTACCATCGCAGGAGCCTTCTTCAGGGTAAAATGTGTGCTTTGAAGAAAAAATATGTGTTTACTAACTATTTATTTTTTTATTTATTTAACTTTTTGTACATAATGTTATTTGTACATTGGCGGGCTTATTGCCAAATGGCAATTTCTTCCAACCAACCAATAAAATAAAAGTTTTATTTTTATAATTCAAGTTACAGAACATATTTAATAGAAAAAAAAGATTAAAAATTTAAAGATATATAAAAATAGAAATAAACGTATTTGTTTATAAATTACCTTAAATCGAAACTATTACTCAATGGGAAAAAAGAGGAATGAGGAAAGAGGAAAAAGGAAAGGAGGAGAGATTAAGGAAGAGAAAGGAGATGTTTCTTCAGACGTGATTTAAACAGAGATAATGTAGTAACATCTTTGATGGTGGATGGGAGATGATTCCACAGTCGAGCCGCATGGACACTATATGAGTTAGAGAAGAAAGAGGAATTGTGTATGGGTATTAAGAGAGTGCCTTGAGAATGAGAACGAAGAGGTAAACCATGAACTGATAAGCGTTGAAATTTTTCACACAGGTATATAGGAGCGTTAGGACTATGAAGTACATTGAACAGAAGTGAGAGGGAGTGATAGTCTCTCCGCTGTCTAATTTTGAGCCATTTCAGTTGCCTACGATAATCAGAAATGTGGTCATATTTTCTAAGACCAAAAATGTACCTTATGCATGTATTCTGAAGTCGTTCAAGTTTATCGAGTTGCTCACAGCTTAAATCACTAGTAAACTACTAGTAATTTGTACCGTGTCGCAGTCGGCAGTAGGCACATTCGATGGAACACTTATGACACAGGACATGTTTTCGACTTCGAACCAAAGATTTTGCATAAACCTAGAATTTACTCATCATTTATTTATTTAACACTTTATATATATTTATATATATATATATATCGTGGGTATACAAGGAAAACCGGTTAACTGCAAAAGGCCAGTTTCACGTAAATTGAATTTTAAAGTTTGGTTGTTCATTAAAAAAAGTTTTTTTTTTTATATTTATTATTTATTATTCATGAAACATATTTTTATACATTACAGAATTTATATGAAATAAAAAAAAACAGAATTTCGATTAAAAAAATAATTAAGTATGATCATATTAACAAAATCAGCATTTAGCTGATTTTCCTTGTGATTACTCGTATGTTTGTGCTGCTTGAGTTAGCCGGCGACATTGTCTAATTGAATTTAAGTTTAATCAAATTAAACACTGTCTTTATGTTCAGATAAAGCATCTATTACATTAGCAGAAGTGGAAAGACTCTTGTACTAATTGTGGAATTCCTCGGGAATGACTCCTGTTTTGCATAACTTTAACAAGTCTTTTTTAACATAGTTTTTCGCTGAAGTAAGGTTTCATTAAGGCAGATATTTTTACTTCAATGAAAACTAGCCAATCTCACCTAGTAGTTGTTTTTACTTGTAATAAAAACTTTGTGTGATATTGTTTTAGTAACGAAAACCAGACAAAGACACTTAACCGTTTTTCCTTGTATATTCATTATTTAAAACATAAACTTCAATTAAAAAATAATCACTTAAAATCATTTAAGTGATTTTCTTTGTAAAGATTTGAGAAGAAATGCTTAATATACGTTTTTGCTCGCTCTACAATTGTCTGAAACTCAGTTAATGGAAGTAATATCATTTAACCAAATATACCTGTAGATAGAGGATAACAGTTTGAAGTTAATGGTAATCATAACTCAAATATGCCAAAAACGTAGTTAACCGGTTTTCCTTGTAAACCCACGATATATACGAGTATACCTATAAGGGCGGGCATATTGCCTTAAAGCAATCTCTCCCTACCTACTCAAACCGTTTTATTTGAGAAAATTAAAAGTACGTGGACATATTATAAGGCATTATACTGAATCTTAAAAGTTTACACAAAATTAAAAACAAAAATTAACTAAAAAAATAATTTACACTATACTATGAAAAGAGGAGAGGATATGGGAAGGAAAAAATAATGAAATAGGAACAACTAAAATATATAAATAATGACATTTCAATCTTAATTTAAATGTAAATAAATTTAATCGGGTTGTGGTCCCGTGGCTAGTGTCTCGGACTCACTGACCAAAGGTCTGTCGTTCGAATCCCACTCTACCCCAACTTGATTCTATTTTCTAATAGTGAGTTATTTACAACTCGTTGAAAATGGCCTTCAAAATTAAATATTTGTGTAAATCGTAAGAACGCAAATATTTATTTAAAAAAAGAAAAAACATAGGGGCGTCTGTAACATAATTATCATCATCATTCTTTTTCCGTACCAAATGGTGCATAAGTCACTGCATTGGCACGGCAATTCCAACGTATCTCGATCAATTTTTTGTTTGATCAGTCATACACTTCAGGTTGCAGTCGAGGAACTATGAAATATTCTGGTGTGAAAACACCCTTTTAAATAAAAATTTCAATCAACCATGTCGGGAATCGAACCTCAGATATCTTTCTTGGTAGGCAAACGCGCTGACCACTACACCACGAGCCCGACATTAGAAATGACAGAGTACGAATAATAAAAGAGGCAAAACGTACATGTATATAGCGGAACTGTGTAACAATTATACGCAAGCAGTGTATAAACTGTACAAGTCTGGATTTTGTCTAAAGGAAGAGACCATTGCAGGAGACTGCCGCGAAATATTCCACGGATTTATACACTATTAAGCGTGTTGTCTAGATTCCCTTTGAAATAAATGTATGTTTATGTATTTGGCAATGGAAGGTGGACATCCAAAATATTAAAGTGGAGACCATGGGCAAACAAAAGAATTGTAGGAAGGTCACAGAAAAGATGGGTCGACGACATCGCCTCTATTGCTGGTAAAACATGGAACATAAGCCCTGTAAATGCCTAGACTTCCATATTCCCTTCTCAAAAATGTTTTCCCTATCTGTTGAAAAAAATTAAAATATGAATAACTCCCTAGGGAGGAAACTCAGTCAGTCTGCAAGCGTTTGGACATACTCAAACATTCTTAAATTAACTACCTGGTAAAAGAAAAAGTATAAAAATTGGTAAATTGTTTTCAGGCGTTGCCAAGTAGGTGATTTGGTTCAGCCGGATGAATCCCACCCACGTGATAAAGGTTTCAGCTCTTTTCCTTCACAAAAGTCAACAGATGGAAGAGTTGAGGAAATGTGGATGTTCAAACATGGGAAAAATGGTGAATGTTACACAGTGTGTAAAGTGGCCACTTTAACCAGCCAATGACAGGTGATAAGCCCTGTAAATGCCTAGACTGCCAAGCCCTGCCTCTCTGCTGAAATAAATTTAAATAAAAAGTTAAATTAAAAAATATTGATTAAAATGTGGTTTGTGATTATTTCTCCTTAAGTGACCGGTATTAGCCATTCATCCCCTAGCTACATTTTCCCCGGATCTAACTCAGATCTTCGGTCCCAAGATGGTAAAATGTCTACGTTTAATATTGTTCTAACGACGGGTATCTAAATATTAAAATTGGTCCCAATACATGCATAGCCGAATAATGATTTAATGAGGAACTTAAGCCCTACGGGAAATTAGATACAAATAATGTTTTCTTGCGCGCGGTAAAAATTAGAGCATTAAATAGTATGGTAAAATTTCTTAAAAATGTACGAAAAAAATAATAATAAATATCTTAATAAAAACGCGCTACTTTGAATGACTTCACTGGTTCATATAAACTATCCAATGATATGAGAGCATTGAAGGATATCCGGTTTGGTCACCGTAAACGAACCAATCGGAGGAACTGTCATAGAACAACCTCTGACGTCGCACGCGGAGTTGTTTCAGAAATACAAAACTTTAAAAAATCATAGCGCTAATAATACGATTTATAAAAATAAAAAATTGGCTTAGTTTAATGTTCTATTAACAAATAAAAAATGACACTGAACTTCCTAATTTCCATTAAGTCAATCGTATATTACCGGTGTCGATTTTACCAGAGAAGGCACGTTGATATCATATTAATTAGAAATTCAATATTTAATAAGGTGATTTCCTGATGGAGCAATATGGGGGAGATGATAATTAATCGGTGATAATTAGACTCGAATCTCATTCTCAAAGACTGAGTTACGTGCGCCATTTTAGCGAGACGCCATCTTGTTTGCGATTCAAATCGGAACAATGCGCTGTTAGCGGTAATTTGTTTGCTCACTTTGCCGTGATTCTAGAAAACGCTATTTATTTACCGGCCGTAAAATATTTGGAAAACAAATTAAACTTTCTTAATGTGCTTTGTGGTATCGTGAACGCTTAAGAGGAAGTATAGTAATAGGTAGCGAATAAATAAATAAATTGTGTAAAATGTATTTATATGGGGTTCAAACTGTCGGTAGGGTCGCAGTGAGTCACCTCTTGCTGGAGGGTTTAATGTTATAAAATGCTGCAAACGCCCAGTTGACTAGTCTAACTCGTTAGCTTTCACGTCGCGAACCCCGAGCAATGGGATCACACTAATGATCACAGCAGATAACGAGAGAATGGAAGGCGAGTTTCTGGTGCCTCCAAACTAGAACCAACCAGCTAAGGGAAGGTAACCCCGATAGAAAAATCCACCAGAAAAGGCAACGGGTAACCCCTCTGGTCATCTTTTCCCAGAAATCACTATGGCGAGTACATCCAATAAGCAGTTGAGATGTTGGACTGAGATGCTTTCGCTGTAGGGAGCCAACGCTGGGGGGACCTGACAAGGCACAGCAAGAAGAAGAAGAAAATGTAATTATTTATTCATATTTTTCCATTATAAACTATAATTATTAATAATAAAAATCATATGACCTTACTTTGACCTTACCCGTGCCAAGGACACTAAACAATAAATATATTTTAAATATTTTCATATTTGAGAATAAACAAAGAAGACTAACTTAATAAACAGAGTTAATTAACAAAATCTTCATACTGTTTTAAACACTACGTATTTATGTTTTATAATTAATTTATTTACATCTTTATTATTTATATTACAAAACGCACAATGAAAGAACAAAAACATAACATGCCGTATTAAATTGACTTCATGAACTCGGCAGTAGTTATTCCCACGTATCTGATATATTTAGTGTAGGGTATTGTTCCTATAGAACAAACCTTTTGAACTTTTTCAAAGATGGTGAATGGTAATTATATTTATTTAATCATGCAAATGCATGAAATCATAATATATACAGTTTTTTGTTCACTTTGCCCAGCTATATGAAACAGTACTTATGATTGTCTTGTAGTATTACTGTAGAATGTTTTATTATTTAAACTTTCTACTGAAGATGCTGTACAATTTTTAGGTTAATTTTTTTAATATAAATCTTGTATAATTTTTAGGTTAAATATTTTTAAATCTTGGGTATAAGAAAATTTTTGTTTTAAGAAAAAAATATATATTTTAAGCCAAATATGTAAGTATTATAAATGTTTGTAAAAGGCAAATTTGCCGTTTATGTTAGTAAAATAAGCTATACACTTGTGGAGCAGTTGATTAAACATTTTTACTTGTTTTCTGTTTACATTGGAATACCACGAAGACATTTGACATCAATATCATGGCTGTTCAATATACGTTTACGTCAGTACATGAACTTTGTATTACCTTTATGTGAGACCGGCCGACAGAGGGCGCTGAGAAAATATTATAGAATGAGAACACAAGGCATATCGTTCTTTTTTCCACGCCTACAGCCTCCGAACTAAGTGACGTTTAATCTCTAAGTCATTAAAAAAAATGAACCATTAACCTTGTGGTTATTCATCATTAAAAAAAAAAACACAAAACCACTTTTAACCGTTTTTTTTTACAGACCGGTTTAAAAGCTACACAAATTTCTTTATCAATATATCTAAACAACACGTTGCTTGGTAGGTGAAATGGTTCGGCTGGATAAATCTCACCCACAAAGCACAAAACTGCACATATAAATGTTTTTTTTTTTAAAAAGATGTAGATAAAAAAACGTAGTACTGTATATAATTGGTACACATATTATTTATATTTTTATGTATTTCATTACTTTATATATTTTTAAAATTATATATTATACCAAATTATTTTTGTTTAAGTAACATGTATTCTTGGCACATACTTAATATTTGTGTAATAATGATTTTTAATTTCATACATTTGATTAGTTAGGCTTTTATAATTAAGTAGTTTTAGTTTTTTTAAATTATTATATATAACCACTTATGCTCTAAAAGATAAAAAATCTCCATCTTAGAACAGGCTGGGCCATGTTAGAAGGAGACGATAATGTGTTGTTGTCCATGGTCACAGTGCCCAATGGACCTATATAAGGGCGCGTAACACGTCACTCGCCCTTCTGTCTTCACCAGTACCTATTCAAATTCACTCTCAAATATTATTTGTGTAATCTTTGTATTTTCGTGTGCAATAAACCAAAAATTGTAAGTTACTTAAATTATTTTATTTATTCGTTCCTTGACGCAAAATCCGTTAAATCTATTCAATCCATTCAATCGTATGTTTTACATGAACTAACAAATAGCTACTATCTAGTAGAGTTTAATATTAATACCTCTACACTATCATAAACAGAGAACACTCCGTTTTCATTTTCTATTCATTAGTTTTATACAGATTCCCTGTTATTAAATATGTAAACTTATTTTTATGCAATGAATTTATATAATAAATAAATAGTACAGGTTTTAGCTCTATTACTAAACAAAAGTCAACAGAAAATAAAAAATAACATGAAATAAAAATTCCAACAAAAAGTATCAGTTGAAAAGGGCAATCGTCATTGTTACTCAAATATTTTTATACATTATGTCTCATATTTTTTTTCAACATAAATTATACGAGAAAAGTATAGCCTGTTTTGTGCTTCAGAAAGCTGTCATCAATCTTTTTAAAACTTTTCCTGTAACTCTAAGAAACTATAAAGACATCATAAAAATTTAGTTTTTAATCCGTTACTTGTACCCGGAAATGGTTTGAAATGAGAGTATACATTAAACATTGTTATACAGAAAGCAGCCAGCAATCGAAAAGTTAAAACGAGCTTTTGTGAAAAGAATGAATAATCAAATCTATATAACTGTTGGACTGTTCACTTTAAAAATGATAAAAAGGGCATATTTTGGATATGGGGTTGTTCAGGGTTCGAGTTTCTATCCCAGTTAGAGATTGACAGAGACACGAGGTTACTGTTTGATGATTATTGTTCACGCCAGCTGGTGCAGAGTTCTCGCGTCGACGGTCTCGCCAATCTCGGGTGACATGCAAATGAGGAAAAAGACACAGTTTCTTGAGTAAGTTGAGCGGGCACATAGTCATTAAAAACATAAATCAGCTCGAATAAATCCACAGGGCAATCACACCCTCACACTCGTAAATCGTAGCACTCAAGTATGCGTACAAGCCTCGCCTGTCACTTAGGACCTTCCTCCATCGTCTCAAGAGGCTCACTAATCAATGTCACAGAAATAATAATTATCGCAACTGTTCTTAAAGATAACCGCAGTTTCTTAAAATTATTACGTGGGTACACATTTACCTAATACACGTAACACTCGAGGATGCGTACACTCCTCGCCTGCTACGGTCTGACTTTCCGTCAGCGATTCCACAAGTGCATTTGCAGACTCCTAAAAGAAAACTAAAACTTGTTACTCTCTCACAAGCTTTCTTAAACCTATTTTAATTGCATTCTATAAAAAAGAATACTGACATTTTAGTGCCAAACAAAATATTTCTGAGACCTTTTCAAACAATTACAAGATTTCTCTTACTCAATAAATTAAATTATATGTGACATCCTAGGAAAAAAATAAATAAACTTAACTAGGATCTTAACACTTCAGTCTAAGATAAATGTTTCGGTTCTTTGAAATATTGCATAAAAATACAAGGGTACAAAGTATGCACAGTAAAATAAATATCTCAACTTCAGTAGAAAACATTAAAAAAGGCATAAAACAATAATTCACGACAAACGACACTTTTGAAAGAAATGAACATGTTGCAAAGCAGAACAAAAGCATCCGAAATTACAAGTAGGAATACAAAATTAACCAATAAAGCGTTCTTTGTAAAGCATTATTTCAACCCGCCAAATCTTCGGAACGAAGTTGTTAGTGATTAAAATGGGTTCCTTACAAAATGAAGACAGAATATAGCGAGTCCACAGTTTAAAAAAAATGAAATATAGGCGTTACCAAGTGCAGTAAGGTCAATTATATGTTCTGCTAAAAACAACCAGGCCGTTTTCATACAAAAACTGAAATAATTACCTTCTGAAAATGATGTTGATCACAACAACGGCATTTCTCAATTTAACTAAATATATGAATATAGGAAACAAAAGAATAGAAATTACACCATCAATTGTAATAGAAAATGAAAAACTTAATGAAGTCACTGAAATTAAATATTTAGGTGTAATGTTGGATTCAAAACTTACATTTCACCAAAACGCTAAGATGGTAATAAATAAGATTGCAAATAAATATCAATTTTGGGAAGGATCAGAAGATTTATTGATAAGGACTCCTGCAAAACTATTTACAAAGCAATTATTGAACCACACGTTAACTACTGTAGTAGCATTTTATTTTTATCAAACAAAGAAAACATAGATAAACTAACTGTATTACAAAATAAAGCCTTTAGAATCATTTTGAAAAAAAACAGATATACGAGGGTAAAGTCGATGGTAAATGAAATGAAATTATTAACATATAAACAAAGAATACTTTACAATACAATGATATTTGTTCATAAAATTATAAACTCTAATAAAAAAACAGAATTTTGGAAAAAAATTGATCGGAACCAGCATGAACACGATCACAATACTAGAGAAAAGAACAAAATTAGACTTCCATTTAGGAAAAAGGCAAAGTCACAAAATTCAATTTTATTTAAAGCAATTAAAAAGTATTACGAAATGGAAAAAAATATTTATGAAGAAAAAAACATATCAAAATTTAAAATAATGGTCAAGACATATGTGATTAACAATTTATAAATTAAATATATTTTCAATGTTATTATTAGAACACACATAACAATATGTATGATATGTGTGCCCTACTTTAAGATTTAAATAAATAAATAAAATTTAATTCAACAGAGAGGGAAAACATTTTTGAGAACGGAATATGGAAGTCTAAGCATTTACAGAACTTATGAGCTGTCATTGGCTGGTTTAAGTGGCCACTTTACACACTGTGTAACATTCACCATTTTTCCCATGTTTGAACATCCACATTTCCTCAACTCTTCCATCTGTTGACTATTGTGAAGTAAAAGAGTTGAAACCTTATCACGTGGGTGAGATTCATGGCTGACTGCTTTCTGCATAACTACGCTCAATTTTAAAATATGGCGACCACGCGCCATAAAACATTTCGTAGTGTTATTTTTACCAAGAACTGTGAAATATTACTGAAGTTAAAACAGTATGTTTATATAATACAAACATTTTATGCTCGCTCTTAAGCTGAAGCAGTAGAAGTTATATATTGACCTAATGCCATATTACTGACAAGCGTGGTTAAGGCAAAAATATCTTTTTTTGGAACTCTTTTTATATCTAGATACTTTTGATAATTTAACGGGCTCGTCGCCTTTTCTATCACAACTTGGTTCCCATTTTACAATATTGAATAATGACGAAGTTCAGTGCTACGGGACATTGGAGGTAAACAATGTTTTACTACGCGCGCCAAAAATCATAATCATCATTCCCTTTCCGTAGATAATGGTGCATAGGGCACTGCATTGGTACACTAATCGCAGCGTATCTTGATATTTTTTGTTACATGAAGGTAAGGTGGTCAGTCTTACGCTTCAGTTACCAGTCCAGGGATTAGAAAATATTCTAGTGTAAAATCACCTTCTTAAAAAATATTTCACATCAACCATGTCGGAAATCGAACCCGAGACCTCTTGCATGGTAGGCAAAACTGCGCTGACCGTTACACCACTAGGCCGACAATACGCGCGCCAAAAATTAGAGCTTTAAATTGTATGGCGAAGTTTTTAAGTCTCTACTTTGAACGACGTCACTATTTCTTCCGAATCAACTAACGTTAGAGTGCTGTAATACGTTTCCAGTTTACGAAAAGCCAACCCATCAATCAGCAGAACTCACCAAAGAGAAATTGCGACGTCACACGTGGAGTAATTGTGAAACTTCGAAAATCATAGCGGTGAAAATACGACAGATAATTTTTTTTTCTTTTTTGCACCATTTGTTATCATTTCACTATCCTTGGATTGGCACCTGAAGCGTAGAACTGATCACCTTACTTTCCTGTTACACACGATTTAGATACAAATCACGTTCTTTTCGAATACGATGCTCTATGGACCATCAGATGCGGATTAGGGTTTGATGTTGGTGATGATTGAATTTATGTTTTTTTTTTTATATCCCCGAAATTAAAATATTTGAGTGAATGTGAATAATATCTCTTTGTTTTATGTGCCAGCAGCTCGTGCGAACTATGTCCAGAACTCTACACTTATACGCTAAGCTCGTGAGTATAGTTGAATGAATAATAACCATTCTTTATATGGTAATTATATTCTGTACTTACATATTATATACCTGTAAATACCTGTAAAATAAATCACGCCTCGCCACTGGTAAGTACATCGAAAATATTGTTTGAATTTTTTATTGTTGTGCAGTCTAACGAATTTTAAGAATATAATTATTTTTTTCTTGTTTATAATGTTAATAATAAATTAATAATAAAATACATTATTTTTTAATTTTCAAGAGATGCGCAGCATCCATAGTATGTGAAACCAATTTATGTATATTTTATCATGTATTTCCGTGGATATTGGTTCTCTGTATATTTTGTATATTATTTATGTTTAACATAGATTACTGTTGATATCCCCAATAAACAAAAATAAATTCAAAAAAATAAAAAATCATAACGAAAATAATTATAGTGAAAAATACGCACTTACCATTTTTACTGTAGTATCCAGAATTGTGCTGAGCAGGATTCGAACCCATCGAACTGCCATTCCTCTGGTCGTCCACCCCCACTTGACTCACATCCACGGAAGCCATGACGATTAAATTCACTCTTTTATTTTATATCAACTTGATTCACAACACCTTTTTAAATCACTTTCAATTTAATCGTATTATTTAGGACCTGAAAAAATTTTTTTTGTCGACGATTATTACAGATTTTTTTTATTAAACAAAAATATTTATTTAACTGTAGACGCAAAACACGTTTCGAAATTGATCAAACATCTCTCTTGATGATATGTTAACCAATCTGCGTAATATAAATCTTAAATATTGAAATAAAAATCTATCTATTAATTTATTTAACAATATCACATACTACGAATACCGATAAAAATATATTAAATGAATTAAGAACAATTCATTGTATTTTTCGGCCTCGTGGTGTAATGATCAGTGCGTTTTCCTACCAAGCAAGAGGTCTCGGGTTCGATTCCCGACATGGCTGATATGAAATATTTATTCAAAAGAGTGTTTTCACACCAGAATATTTCATAGTCCCTGGACTGGTTGGTAACTGAGGCGCAAGACTGTTCATCAACATGTAACAAAAAAATTAATCGAGATCCGCTGCAATTGATGTACCAATGCAGTGCTCTATGCACCATAAGGTTCAGAAAGGGAATGATGATAATGAAATATGAACACATAAAATCAAACATGATGATTTTCATTCAAAACATGTTTGCGATCTTAAGCAGTACCCTTAGATTAAATGGACCAAACCGTATTATTATTTTTTTCGTTTTAGGTATCATTTGAGGTTTTATCAGTATGGCCAATATGAATCAAAGTGTAGTCGTATTAAAATAAAAATAAACCCCTAAATTAACCACTCTCTAGGTGTAAGAGTAGCTTCAGAATACTACCCCTGGATACGTAAAATTGTGCGTAAAATCTGGTATAGAGTTATTAGGAACATATAAACTGATCTCTTGATACAGCTCAATTCAATATCTGAAAAAAACCTAACCTAACCTAACCGTATTAATTAATATTGTGATTATGAACGACGATATTTTTAAAATAAATATTGATGTTTACGCTTTTATAGTTAATGGAAATTAATTTGTTTAATTTTAAGTCTATTGAGGAATTTTTTCAGTCTTTATTTTTACTATCTAAAGAAAATATTTTTTCAACCCTGTTTTTAATTGTTTCATTATAATATGCTTCGAATGCACTCAAAAAAGGAAATTCAAATAAGCGGTGTGATAAATATAAATTTTATTTTAAAAAAAATCATGCACGTAATTAGATTGGCAATTTTTTGTTATTGTTAATTTTTAGAGTAATATATTATAATGAAATATTTTTTTTTTACAATAAAGAAATTTTGGCACATATTTTATTTTGAATCTGGAAGTTCTTTAATATTTTTATCAGGAAACTTTTTTGTTAGAGTCTTTATTTAAATAAAGTCTTAATTTTTTAAAGACATCGATGGGCGCCCGCTTCACCTGTAAAAAAAAGAAAAATATGATAAAGCACCAATTTATTATTTTAATTTTTTAAACAAAAGTTAAATAATTTGTTTTAACTTATGAACATATTCAAGGAACACATTACTGCAATTCTATAGATTTTTTTAGTGAGGCTTAATTTGATGGTTCCTGAAAAACAGAGTTATCTTCAATTGTCTAAAAAGCAAAACGCATATTTTTTGATCTGCAATGCAAGATGTTTTATATAAAAATTCATACAAATTAACACATTTTCTTTTTTCTATTTTTTTCAATCAATAAATCTTATAAAAGGTACATGTTTTTTTAAAAATTCTATACAGATTTACTTTTATACATCTAGTAAATGTTATCACTGTAACACTCCAAAAAAGGAGACTAACTCTTGTGCTTAGAAAGGTGACTGACACTGTTGTAGTTGTTTATTTATAAGAGTTTATATAATTTTAAATATACGAATGTATGAGAAAAAAAAACAGAATATATAAGGAAAAAAACATAAAATAAAAATACAATCACACCAATTAACATATAATACAGTTTTCACTCGTGTTCAAAAAATTTCTTAAGATTCACTTTTAATTTATTTATTGATATATTATTTTGAATTTTTTTTAGTTACTGGGGAGATTATTATATATTTTTACACCTTTGAAGACAAAGCTTTTTTGACCATGACTTGTGTGGAATTCAGGAATTTGAATATTATTTTGGTATCTGAGTGACTTATTCATCTCAAATTCTTTCATTTTTTCTTCTTTATAAATTTGTATAGTGGAATTTATTTTATAAGAGTGTCTACTGTATGAACCTTAAATATGTTATTTAGACTTTCCGTATTGAATGTTAAAGGGTTTAGTACAGAAAATTATATTTTACTATTAAAATTAATACGTCCAGTTTCATTTCTCTATATTATCTCTAGTTTCATCCCTAACACCGTTCCCCCACGGGGGTAGGCGGAGAGTATAGAGCGCCATATTTCTCTGTCTTTTATACGCCTTTTCTTCGCAAGTTGACATTTACGCCCTGTTTGTTACTGTTAGTCTTCTAAATAAGCTGAAAATAAAGGAAATTCTAATCAAAAGTGTTTTTCTACTCTTTGATTAATTAGACGGCCTAGCTCCAGTACCGTAAAGACAATACGTTTGTAAAATAATATTCAAAATAAGTAAAGAAATTTGAATAAATGTTTTAATATAATTCTCAAGTAAATATTCAGAGTAATAGATTGATTGATCGAAAGTTCAACATGCTTCCCGAGTTGACGGGCATCGAAGCAAACTGTGTTATTCTATGGGAACGTACATAGTCTGGGTTGCCGTGGCAACTCGCCTGCACCGGAAGTACGCCATGATAGTGCCGGGAAACCGGAAACGGTTCCGTCCTAGCGTGAACCTGGCTAATATTAAAACTGCTAATGTTGCCCGACGCTAAAAAGATGTATTCAGCGCGCAATATACGTTTCCTGTTTTATACTAATGCACAGATACAACAATAAAACAACTTAACAGGGGAAAATTTCAATATTTGATGCAAAAGATTACCACTTTGGAAAAAAAAGGCAATTTTTAATCAGTACTTAGTACTGCTACTACTAATACTAAATGTACCCTTGTACAAGCATTACTACTACCTATTCTAGATTACGGTGATGTTTTCATGACTGATTTAAGCTGTGAGCAACTAGATAAACTTGAACGACTTCAGAATTCACGCATAAGGTACATTTTTGGTCTTAGGAAATGGGACCACATTTCTGATTATCGTAGGCAACTGAAATGGCTCAAAATTAGACAGCGGAGAGACTATCACTCCCTCTCACTCCTGTTCAATGTACTTCATACTCCTAACGCTTACCTCTTCGTTCTAATTCTCAAGGCACTCTCTTAATACCCATCCACAATTCCTGTTTCTTCTCTGACTCATATAGTGTCCATGCGGCTCGACTGTGGAATCATCTCCCATCCACCATCAAAGATGTTACTACATTATCTCTGTTTAAATAACGTCTGAAGAAACATCTCCTTTCTCTTCCTTAATCTCTCCTTCTTTCCTATTTTCTCTTGTTTTCCTTTTTGCCATTGAGTAATAGTTTTGATTTAAGGATATTTATAAATAAATACGTTTATTTCATTTTTTATATAGTCGTATCTTTAGCTTTTTAATTCTTTTTTCTATTGAATATGTTCTGTAACTTGAATTATAAAAATAAAACTTTTATTTTATTGGATGGTTAGAAAAAAATGCCATTTGTAAATGAGCCCGCCAATGTTCAATTAACATTACGTCCAAAAAGTTAAATAAATAAAACTACTAACATCACGCCATTTCTCCGTAGGGGTAGGCAGATAAAATGCACCGCCACACACGTCTATTTTGGCATATATTCTTAGCTTCTCTTCCACATTCATACATCTTGTCATACATGCCCTTCGGTTCTGCCTGCTTTTGACATGACCAGACTTAAGATTTTGGTTTATCTGATCATACCACGTCTTCCTTGGTCGTCTTCGTCTCACGTTACCGTTCATTTTTGCCATATATTTTGCCATTCTTTCGTCGTCTATTCGTTCAACGTGATCAAACTATCTCAGAGACCCTTTTTAAAATTATTTTATTTATTATATATACGGCCTAAGCCAACAACAATAGTTACACGAAGAAACATAAATATAAGAAACCGAACAAAAAGAACATTAAACTATGTAGCAAAGGCAAACAGGGGCAAAACAAAAATTATATACAATATATTCATAATAACAAAAGATATAAGACTTCGAGCTAAACCATGCCAATCCAACTTCATCCCACACTGTTTAGTCACGAAGAGATCTACGAAAAGCCGGAAGATCCATCCCAAAGAATTCCAAGTCGTGTGATGAATTGACTAATCTACACATTCCGGACATTGGGGCATAAAAACAAAAGTTGCTTTTAGAAGATTTAATAAGTAGCAGATTTTGACTTCTGGTGACATGGTTGGAAACATGAAAAGGAATTGATTGCAACAGAGATGGGACATTACTTATAGTTTTAAGTATTTTAAAAATGCATATAAGGTCTATCTCAGTTCTTATCAATTTTACTTGACTCAGATTTACACTCTCGAGTGATTTCATCATTTGTAACCCTGTGATACATTGATTTTCCACACATTCGTCTAAGAGATCGCATTTCAACCGCGTTCACTCGGATTTCGTCTTTCCTCTTTTAGTTTCATTTTTCACTTCCATACTTAAGTGTAAGTACTAAAACTTCCTACCTAAAACCTAGTACCTGCTTAATTAAAGCAATACTTTACTTTCTCAATTCATTTTGTGTTTGCCATTTTCAACGAGTTGTAAGGATTGATGAAATATTTATGTTCAAAGATAGGCAGAATGGTCAATGTAACGCGGTGTGTTTAGTGGCAAATAAATCAGCCAACAAGTTTTCGAAAGCCCTGTGAATGCCTAGATTTTCTTTTTGTTTTTTAAAATAAACATATGTGATAAAACAGAGTTTAAAAAAAGAAGCATAATTACATAGCAATGAAATACACATTAATAGTAAACAAAAATATCCAACAAAGGCATGGCCTATTCGGGGGTATACAAGAAAATGTTAATGAATTTTTGCTCCTATAATAAATAATAGAGAGTTATAATATTTTTGTGTAACATCACAAAGAAAGAATAAAATATTACGTAAAAGATAATATGGTATTTTTTTAAAAGTAATTAAAAAAGAAAATAAAAAATATTTAAAAAAACACAAAAATATTCCTTATTATTAAAAGGCAACAAAATAAATATAGAAAAAAAGAGTTCATATCTTTAGTTTGAATCCAGGATAGTGCATGTTTTTTAAAAGAAGGAAAATTTTGAAAGTTTTGAATCAATTAAATATTATCAGTAAAAAAAGAATTAAAAATTTTTGGGCCTTTAAAATATGCATGTCTCTGTGCGAGCCTCGTTTTACAATGTGGTATTTCTAACACACGATTCCTTCTTTGACTTAATCTATTCGAATTACTTGTAAATAAATTTTGGTTTTTAAATATATATTTTAAACATTGTTAACAATATATTTGTATTAGATCTAAAAGTTTAGCTTCTTGGAACAATTGGAAAGAGAGAAAAGTGCGTTTTTTGTGAAGCATTTTTTTAAATATAAATTTTTGAACAGTTTCTAATTATTCCATAGTAAAGCGATGACTGTACAAGTGCATGATATACCATTTCAATCGTATCGAGCTGCGCGTAAATACTTAGTCTTTTGAACACATAGGTTAAATATCATAGTTTATTAACGATTACTTCAAGATAATTAGTCCATTTAAGTTGACAGTCAACGATTGCTCCCAAGTATTTTATGCACCTTTCAGACTTCATGTTTTCGCAGTTATTACATTTGTCAAGATTACAATATTTATAATAAAACATTACATTAAAGGAAGAAGAAGGCTTATTTACTTGCTTATTTTAAATATAAGGGGAATCAAATAGTTATACACTTTGTTTCAAATAAAATTAGTAAAAGGTCAAACCGTAGAGCTGTTTACTTTTGTCTTCCTGTCTGATCAATTTCAAACGAAGGTGTAATCCAGGTTCGTTGAAATAAATGATTGAGTATAAATATCAGCATATCAACCCACCCTAATCCCTTGTACGCGCCATGACAGCTTTTAAAGGGTTGTTTATTGCTGCGCCAACAAAAGCTTTGTGTCATTCCTGATATCTGCCGGCCAAATATGCCAAGGACTTGAAACATTGACAGACTCGAAAAGCAAACTAATGGAGCATTGTATTCAAATTAACTTTTAATCTTTTGTTTTGTGATCAAGGGTAGTGAAAATTATTTACGAGATCCTTAAAGTTCTCCGGGATTGAAACGCTTTGGTTCAGCGTTGCGTCAGGTTTATTATTTATTACAAAAAGGTATTTTTGTGGTGATAGAACTTTCGATAGGATGATGTTTCTGTCAAACTGATGATGAAATAGGTGCGCATGTTTTATTTTATTTATTTATTTTACTAACATAAACGGAAAATCTGCCTTTTACAAGAAAAATATTATACTAACATATTTGGCTTAACTTTATTTCAAAAATTTGTTGTAACAGAGAGGGAAAACATTTTTGAGAAGGGAATATGGGAGTCTAGGCATTTACAGGGCTTGTGACCTATAATTGGCCGGTTTACGTGGCCACTTTATACATATTCTCTTTTCAAAAATGTTTTCCCTCTCTGTTGTAGAGAAAATTCAGCCAGTTTGCAAGCATTTAGACATACTCAAAACATTGTTGAATTAACTTTTTTTCTCTTTTTTAAAACATAATTTCCTTTAACCGAAGATTTATAATAAAAATTATACAAGATTGATGAAAAAAATTAACCTAAAAATTATACAACATATTCAGTAGAAAGTTCAAACAATTTAAAAACAAATTTAATAATAATATATTTAAAAGTAATATGACAAAAACATCGTAAGTGCTGTTTCATACAGCTGAGCACAGTAAACAGAAAATCGCATATATTATGAAATGTATAAATAAATAAATATAATTACCATTAACTATCTTTGAAAAAATTTGTTCTATAGAAACAATGCTCTACGCTAAATATATCCGATACGTGGGAATAACTATTGCCAAGTTCATTAGGTCTGTTTAACACGGCATTACAAGTATACACTGTCCGTGAATTGTTGCCACAAAACGGTGGCACTTGTCACTGTGATAAATTTGTATCTTTTTCGGGTGACCCCGTAGAAGTTGGAAGCCGTCTTCAGGATATTGTGTTTTGTGGAGAAAATATTTGTTTACGTACTAATAATTTGTACCGTGTCGCAGTCGGTAGAAGGCACGTTCCGTGTCATTTTTGTAGTGTGTAACACCGGGAACAATCTTGGGTTCAACTTTAGTTCGTCGTCTTTATTTATGTTAAATAGGTGCTTGTGTATTTCAATTGCCTCTTTTATTATTCGTGCACTGTTATTTCTAGGTTGATGTAAAAACTTTAATTCGAAGGCGAAAAGATGTCCTGTGTATATAAAGCGCACCCCACAAAAATGACACCACGTATGCCTACTACCGACTACGAAACAGTACAAATTACTAGTACACACATGTTAAACATGTACACACTCTATAAAACATACCGTTTACCCTGAAGATGGCTCCGGCAATGGTAACTGAACAGTCGAAATGAATCCGATTTACATGGGATGACCCAAAAAATATACATTTTCATTATAAAAAAAGTATTTTTTATACATTTATGTTAACAATATTTTGAGTTTGTCAAAATTTTTGTAGACAAGGACTGGATTCAACTCCCCGGGGAGCTCTTTATATTAACATATTACAACAGAGATGAAGAACATTTAAGAGAAGGTAATATAGAAGCCCAGGCATCTACAGGGCTTATGACCTGTCAATGGCTGGTTTAAGTGGCCACTTTACACACTGTGTAACATTCACCATTCTGCCTATATTTGAACATCTATATTCCTTCAATTCTTTCATATGTTGATGTTTGTGAAGTTAAAGAGCTGAAACCTTTATTTATGCGGGAGAGATGCATCTAATTGAATTATTTCACCTACATACTAGGCAACGCCTGAAAATATTATTTTTTCGTTAAACGGTTCGGTTAAACATTAACTTTTCTAATCATGCTGAAAGTATGCAGTACCATGGAATAAACTCTCTTAAAAATCGAAGAATAATGTTAGACCAGTTATTTTTATTCAAATTAATAAATAATTAAATTGATTCTCAAACCCACTTGAAAGACTTCCATTCCGTGTGCTATCTAGACCAACAAGACAAAATCTTCTGTTTTACACTGAAAACGCGTCAATAAACTATTTGAAACAATCTACAATACCTAGAATATGCGACCAATATAACAATAGATTTACCGAGGCTGATATTTTTTGTGACAATGTATGTAAATTTAGGTCAAAAATTATAGAAATTTGGACAGAAGCAGATATTTAACTTTATTATTAATATTATACACATATTTTTTCATTTCGTTTTTTTTACATTTATTATATTGAACACAATTTAAATTATTGTATTAAGTGTAAACAATTTTTTTGATGTGTGCATGAGTTTCTTACACTAATATACAAAGAAATTGGCAATATATGTGTACATACTGTTTGTTTACCTAATAAAATAAATAAATATTCAAAGAATTGCATAAGAAATAGCATCAAATAAAGCACTTACCACACTTTTCCTTATAAAAACACTATTAATCTCGGAACAATAACGGGAAGACGCACTATTACCTTTCGACAACTCACAGTTCAAAACTGATAGATTTGTTTCTTACCAAAAGATGTGTCCGCCTACTGCTTTTGACATAGTTTCTAGTGTTAAACGTTTTTTGACTGGACACATGTAGCAATTCTTATTATATTGTGTTTTATTAACCAATGGTCATTTACTGGGGGGTAGTTATTTACTGGTGTTTTGACCCTAATATTCAACATAATACTGGAATGTGTTATACTCAAACAACGCTTACAAATTCGGGCAAATAAGTTTGAAAATCAGTGTTCAGTAAGTTTGTCAAACATATAAAGGTCTTTGAGAAACCATGAATTTACTGCGGACCATATTATTTCCAGAAATGGTCCAGTTTAATACGAGTATGGAAAAATAAAAAAAAAGGATATTTGAATTGAACTGGCAATATTTGAATATGTAGACTAGTCTTCACTCGCAAAAGATAAAAAAAAACAAAAAGAAAATTTAAGGAAGACGTAGGATTTTTTTTTTTAAAAGCGATTTTATTTTATTTTATTTTATTAGGGAAATCAACAGTTCTACATACATATTTATAGTAAACAAACAGATATAGTGTATAAACTCAGAATCAATAACAGATTTCCACAAAGTATACAAAGTTAGTAAAGGAAATATATTACATATTAAACAAATACATATAAGTTCATACATATAAAAATGTTTTTTTTTACATACCCATATTATTTACAAAGAGATATAATTACAAAAATACACTTTAGAAAAATACGTCTTAAAATTTAGCAATAACATAAATTGGAAAAAATGCCCACAAAGACTTCAACGTCTGAGCGTGGGCCATTCCTTTTTTAATTATTAAAAGTTAATAGCATACATTTAGGGTATGACACGAACATGAAAAAAAGAAAAGAAAAACTAAATTAATATATGCTGATATAGCGAAAACATGATTTATTTACAGAATACATATATTTTCAATTTTAATTTTTTTTTTTAATTTTTCATGTACTCGTAAATATTTTTCAATGATCGAAGAATTTTTTTTTAAAGAACAGTCAGTTATTGTAAATTGGGTGGGATTAGGACTAAGATGCATGAAGGGAGGATAAGGGAGATGTACATATTTATTATTATAATGTCTAAATAAATTTGAAATAATAATACTAATTTTCTATTATTAAAATAAATTTGGTATGAAATCATTTAACCCGGCGTTAATGAACTTATTTTTCACTATGCGGTGAACAAACTGGGTGTGGGACACCCATAATTAAAAATACATCATTTTTCCTTTTCCTTATTTTTTTCATTTTTTTTATTATTTCCTGGATGGATAAACTGCAATATACCTATTATTATTAGGATATTTTTTAAAAACTGCTTTGAATTTTTAATTAGTCACTTGTTCAATAACTTGTAAAGCTACGTAAAAAGGAACAATAAAAACCTTTTTCAAAAAATATATTTTTAAAAATCGAAATAAAATGAAATTCAAATAATTACATTAGTTTTCAGAAAAAATAAACAATTTAAAAATAAACATTGGCAGAGCATGTATATTTTTTTTACTTAGGGATATCTTTCTGTACTGTATGTGCCCAAAAAAATATTAAACAAACCTGGGTGGGAGGCACCCGAACCCACTTTGAATCCACTTATCTCAGCTCATGCGCAAGGCACTACTAAAACAGAGCAAGCTATCAATACGTCAGTGTTTTTACTCCAGCTACTGGATGGTAAGAGATGTAATGTTGTCAATTGTTTAAGTAGTAAGCGTTCATTGATTTAAAAACAAAAAACTCTAATTTTTACTAATTTGATTGAATGATTCTGAAATTGACTTTCTTTTATAATTTAGAATTCACTAGTTTATAATGCTGATTTGGATAGATGCATAAAACGAGAAAGACCGTGAAAGTCATGGCATGAAAAAAATCTACAATTAGCCACTTGAAGATAGATATTCTGAAAATTTCATAATTTCTTTTTGAAAAAAAGCTGTTTAAAACAAATTATTTTTTTAGTTTAAAAGTAATTATTATGATTTGCGAGAATTTTCTTTTTTCAGTATGTTAATAGTTCGGTTATCAGATGTAGATAGTTATTACCCCCTTTGATTGACTGAGCGTTACAAGCTGTCAACATTTGACGAGGGTAGAACACAAATAACAAAGTTGTCAAACGTGGCTGCTATTGTCACGTGTCTACCGGCCGGAAGTTTAATATTCCGGATGTTGGATGAATTTTCGCTTATTTATTTAGCAGGTAAAGTTCCACTGCGGTTAATGTCAACAGATTGAGCCAATTAAAAGTTTCGCTGCTTAATTAACTTTTTTCTGATTGTGTGTGATAATTACTGTCTCTTCTAGTTTGTGTTTTGGAAGTTGAGTTAGGAACTAATCAATTCGGAAGTTAAAATAATGTCATGTCACCGACACAAGTTACTGAAATCACACTTAATGGCACGAATCAAGGTATACTCTGGGCGTAACGATTGGCATAATACGAGGCATATCCTTACCTATTCTAAGCTATAATTACAATAACCGAATTCCAAATATTAAATGTATTTGTCAATCGTTGGACATGGTAGATTCAATGAAATATTTAGGCATTTATATAAATGGGAATTAAAGATGGACTAATCAAATCGAACATGTTGAAAATAAATTGAAAAACTATAAAAAATATAATTAGACCAAAAGAATTTGTAAAAATATATTACGCAATTAGTCGACCAGTTTTGATGTATAGAATGATTGTATGTGAATGTGCAAATGACAAATTGAGTAAACAAATAATAATTGCACAAAAAGCTTCAATAAAAATGATCTTAAGAGTCCCAATCAGAACTACCTACCCCGGTATATTCGTAAATCTCAACGTAAACATATTACAACAGAGATGAAGAACATTTAAGAAAAGGAAGTATAGAAGTCTAGGCATCTACAGGGCTTATGACCTGTCAATGGCTGGTTTAAGTGGCCACTTTACACACTGTGTAACATTCACCATTCTGCCTATATTTGAACATCTATATTTGAACATCTATATTTGAACATCTATATTTGAACATCTATATTCCTTCAATTCTTTCATCTGTTGTTGTTTGTGAAGTAAAAGAGCTGAAACCTTTATTTATGCGGGTGAGATTCATCTAATTAAATTATTTCACCTACATACTAGGCAACGCCTGAAAATGTTATTTTTTCAATTTCCATACTTCTTCATGGACCAGGTAATTTATCAACAATATTTTGAGTTTGTCCAAATTTTTGTAGACAAGGACTCCGCAGGGAGTTGAATCTGGTCCTGGTCTACAAAAGTTTGGACAAACTCAAAATATTGACTTAATGTAAAATCTGTTAAACAATTTTATGTAAAAGTTATAGTACTGTACGCACACAAACATTATTTTCTACCTTCCATAATTACTTTTACAAATACAATAGTTACTAGATACTCCACCCTGATGCTGCAAAAACAATTGAAAATTAATACAACTTTCGGTCAAAGAGGATTGGCCTACTACTCGGTTAAAGTGTACAATCTACTTTCATTACCCATAAGGACAATTAGTAAGTTCTCACAATATAAAATGGCTATTAAGAAATGGATAGTCTAGGTGGGTTGCACGCGGATCGATGAGTGGATCAAGCCAAATAGGTAAAAAATTATGTACTGTTTATGAAATTTGGTCTACAGGTCTATATGAATTGGTTATGTTTTTATGATTATTTTAGTTTATATTGCTTATTATGTTAATGATAATTAGGTTAATTAGATTTTGTAAGTGTGTAAGGCTGAGACATGCATTATCGGCCGAATCAAGAAAGGGGTGCTGCGTTGGTTTGGACATGTAAAACGAATGGACAGTAATGGAACGGCTAAAAGGATCTACGACGCGAATGTTAATAGATGCAGAAATGCAGAGAAAGACATGGCACGATCAAGTCCATCAAATACTTGAAGATGGACATGTCAAAAGTAGGAATAATCAGCGTGCGTGCATGAGAAGATGTATTAATGTAGAGGAAGCGACGTCTGTATGCCAAGATAGAGTGATATGGCATTCTATCCTCTCTGCCTACCCTTACGGGGAAACGGCATGATGGTTTGTTTGTTTGTTAACTAGATTAATTACGTTTTTATTTTATTATTACGTTAATTTTGTTAAATAACTAATTAAGGGCATGTTTTAGTTATTGTAATACGTTTCCCTTGGCACGGGACACCCATCATGGAACATTATTATATATAAAAATAGAATACAAACATTTTACTATTTTTTTATTGTTTATTTTATTTAGTTCTATGATTAACATAGTCAAATATATTTTTACAACACAATATTTACATCTATACTTATTCTAACATTATTTATCACTATTATACACTTAATATCCTAATTTATAATATTCACTGTTTCATATGTACATTTTCATTAATTATATTCACTATTTACACTATATATTACCTAATATTTTTCACATATATACTTTTTACATTTAATTTTTAATATATTTATTTCATTTTTTGTGCTTTCTGGCATTTCCTCAAATAATTGTATTCCCTTGTACATAAGGCAGTTCTGGGACATTGCTTTTGATTTCTTTTCCTGCATTATATTTTTAGATCCTCTTGTTGCATAGTTTCTCAGGTTGCATAGTTGCATAGTTTCTTTCTTTGAAAGAACTCATTATTTTTTAGTTTATTTTGAAAATATCTCGGAACTATTCCTTTAATAATTTTGTTAATTTCATTGGCAACATTGAATTTGATTCTTTGATCAATTGTCGTGATATCTAGAAGTTGAATCATTTTCTTAACTTTTGTTCGTCTTCTCGTTCGTCGTTTGAAAAAGTATAAATAAATAAAATATCAAAAAGTAAGAGTACTCAATTTTTGTATTGAAAAAAAAATCTGACATCTCCTTCGTCCACTGCAAGACCTCTTGTTTAACCTCCTCATCTGTTAGATTTTTTTTTACACCGATTTGAGTCTTGAAAAAGGTGAAACTATAAAAATCTAAAGGCACCAAGTCAGGGGAGTGTGCAGGGTGGTCCAAAATATCCCAACGAAACGAGTTCAAATCGTGCTAAAATTTCCGTCGGAGTTTTTTCTTCCGCGAGAAGGAATCTTATGACAGCGCGCACCCGCGCTTGGCGGGATTTTTTATTGACATCTTTCACAGAAACGAAGACTATAAGACAAGTTTTGGTACTAACGAGGGTCACCGGTGCTTGTCGTGTTGAAGAGACCCCCCACTACTTATCAGTATTGCCAACTTTTGAAAAAAAAAATCTTACAGCACGAAAGCCAAACACTTACTTTTACTTTCTGAATATGCCTCGTATATAAGAAAGGTAATAAAATATTCAAAAAATGTATACACACTTAGAAAAAGACGTAAAGTTTGTTAACAAACTATTCAAGTTTAAGCGTGCCAAAAAAACGGCGTTTATTGGCAAAATAAAATAAAGTTCGTTTTTAACATGTAAAATTTGCAAGAACATATTATAAACTGCTTCACAAGATACAAAACTAATGTTCTGAAGCTACATATAATATGTAATATATGATTACAATTATATTTTACTGCAATAAAAATTCGTCGGCTTCGTGGTGTAGCATTCAGCGCTTCTGCCTACCACACGAGAGGTCTCGGGTTGACATAAAATTTTTACTCAAAAAGGTATTTTTACACTAAATTTTTCATAGTCCCCTGGACTTCCACCTGAAGCGTGAGACTGATCATCTTACCTTCATTCAACAAAAAATATCAAGATACGCTGTGAATGGTGTACTAACGCAGTGCCCTATGCACCGTTTGGTGTGGAAAGGGAAAGATGACGATTTAATAAAAAAAAAAAAATTGCAAAATTAATATATTAAATGAATGAAAAATAAACATTGAATATTGAAGGCAGCATTAAATTTTGGTTATTAGGAACTCATTAAGCTGACTTCTTTCAATTTTAAGGAGCCACTCTTTTACTTCAACTGGGTATTTATTTTTGGAAGAATTAGTAATTTCGTGAGGTAGCATATTATAGCATCGAGGTTCTATAAAATTTTAGTGACTTTAGGCAAAAAATGTACCGATTTGAGGCACCGCAAGACTATCTTTAGGTTAGGCTCTGGTTTCTTTGAAGTATTGAGGTTTCTTATCATGGACAACTTTTACCAAGGTCGTTATTTATAACTATTTCACACTCAAAACTTTAAGTTACTTAAATAGTTTTTCTGAATGACACCAAAATGATTTTTTGAAAATGGTTAGTATACCTTTAGGTTAGGCTCTGGTTCCTTAGAAGTGTAACTTAGCTAGTTAAGTTTTTAATTTTGGACAACTTTTAACAAGGTCATTATTTATAACTTTTTGAATGACACCGAGATGTTTTTTTTGGAAATGGTTTGTATAAATTTAAGTTGGGCTCTGATTTCTTTGAAGTGTATTTTATCTAGTTGAGGTTTTTTATCATGGACAACTTTTAACAGGGTCGTTTTTTATAACTATTTCACACTCAAAACTTTTAGTTTCTTCAATAGTTTTTCTGAATGACACCAGAATGGTTTTTTTTAAAAAGGTAAAATCATTTTTTTGGATTTAATTAATGGATCAACTTTAGATATATTGGCTCCACCCCAGCCCACAATACTTCTGTAATAAGTAAACACAGCTAATTTTATCGAAATATGGATGAAAATGCTTAAACATGTCTTAGCTGTAGGCGCAATTAAAATGCTTTAATGTATTTAAAATAAAGCAACCTGTTTTTTTTATTCGAATTCGTAATTTTATATTTATTTTTTTATTGAATTCAACGAACCAGTTAAATTTTGTGAAAAAAACGGCGTTGATTACCAAAAAAATAATCTAACATGCTTGCAATATAAAAAAAAACATTTAAAATTACAAGAAAATATTCCAATAGCTTCATGTTCTAAAATAATTAAAACCCGTTCTAAAGCTACGTATATGTACATTTATAATACAGATTTTGAGAAGAATATTATTTTTTATTCTACTAAAAAAACATCTCTTAAAACAATTTTAATCAAGTTAGAAAATTAGCAAAGATGAAAAAAATAAAAAAACTCATCAAATATTATAATCGATAGTACTATTTGCACTATCGAATATAAATAAGCTATTAAGAATATGAGTTACTAAACGCTGACGATCTAAAACAAAATCGATTTTGAATGTTAATTTCAAATTTTATGGGACCTTTCATCTTAAGGTTGTTTAAAGATTCACGTTAAGTCAATTTGAATAACCAATTTAATTCTTGTAAAGGATAACATGGGGTAGATCCCCCTAATGGAAATTATCCACCCCGTCGGATGAAGGCATTGGCATTTCCGTGAACGCCCGAGGACGTATTCCTTGTTCACGTGCAAGTGATTGGGTAAGCCTGTTTCAGTAATATAAGGCTGTGTTCTTGGATTTTTCAATTAGGGAGGCACTCTGTAATTCAGGACAGGGCTGAAATAATGAAAAGATAACCGAAAACCTTAAAAGCAACGTTTCATTGAACTCTTTTACTCAAAGTAATTTTCAATTTTAATCTGTATATTGATAATAATTTTGTTTTCTTTTGATGTTTATGTCATAATCATCCGGAACCAAAACTGTAATGTACGATCATCAAATTCAAACAGGGCTCAAAACTTGCGTATTAAAACGCTTATTTACAAAAATGAAAATGACAAAAATTATCCAATTTAAATATTTTGCCAAAAAGAAAAAGATAACGTGTTTTTTATGTTTAATAGCAACAACTCTTGTGCGGTTGTCATGTCAAACTAATCTACATACGATACGAAACTTGATATATCTATCATCTTTCTCTCTTCATTGTTATGCAAAAAATGCAACAAAACAGCAATAAATCTGCACAAGAGAGAGCGCGAAGATAGAACTCATACCATAACAAAAAAGAGACGCCGTTTTGTGTACGGTGTTTTTGTGAAAGAGATTCATCCAGCTTCTGGCAGTGAGTGGGGGTGCACGCATCTATGATGACTGGCGTATTTACGATTTTTTTATTTATTTTGCTACAACACGGCTGAATTATATTTTCGTTTTTATAAACTATTGAAATGGAGTTATTAAACCCTTTCAATACTCATTCGCCGCTTTTTTTTGGCTTGTTTTTCACAGTAGTTACTGATCGATTATGAAATAATCTACTTACTAATGTCAGATAGACTCTTCTTTATTTATATTCAAATCACGTATGAAATGTCACTTCCTGAAAATTTAAGTTTTTCCTTTCTTCTCCCTCTTTCTTCCCCTTCTCTCTTCATAGTTTATTGTAAATGTTTAGTCAATTTGAATTTCTTTAAATATATATATGTTTAAAAAACATTGTATTATACAGACAATATGTTCATAAACCACTGATTTTCTCAAATTGAACGGTTTAGGTAGGTAAGAAAAAATTACCTTAAGGTAACTTGCCCGCCCTTATGCATATGTATATAAACTACATATGTATTTTATGTGTTAAAATAAATAAATATAATAGAATGTCTCCATGTTAAACTTTCAAACATCTGAACTTCTAAATATTTCGTCTTTTGCTCGAGGTAACACAATGCTTCAGACCGCACGCAAATGTTTTTTTCACGGCGGCCTTTCAAATTTAAGTACTTTTTTCAAGTTTCTTGATGATAGAAAAAATATATTTAGAGATGTCTTAAGTATGCGCAAGACATTTATAAATTTAATTTTATTGAAAAATTGAGGTTTTTACCGTTTACGTTCTGCAACTCTTCACCCATTTCAATTTTCTTTAAATAAAATGACCAAGATCTCATCGCGAGGAGGTGGCTGCAATTTGAGTTCCACCCACACCCTCCCCAAACAACCAACCGATTGGGGTGTATTAAACACAGTGTTTCAGGGCTACAACTCTTAACTTCAGAGAAACATTCCTAATGGTAAATTTTAAACAAAATATATATGTTTTTAATTTTTTTGATTTTTTTAATAATTTGAAAATGGAGTAATTCTTTTATTTCCCGGACAAGCATCCCTTTCAAAAACTCCTACCCCTCCCCTACAAAAAAATGAGGTAAAAAACGCATTTGACCAACGAAACGATACGCACTAGACGTGGATCCATTTTGATAAAACGAAAAAAATGTTTTAAGAAGAAAAAAATATTAATATTTTTTTTAAGTTTACAGTAAGAAATATTCCTCTGAAGTTTCACGGTCTGGCCCTGAAACATCGTATGTTAAAAATGCTTTTTTTCGTAGGACTTTTTCAGTGTGCAATACAAAATTTAAAAATATAGATTACACAAACATCACTCTGTAAGATTTAAAATTTACACTAAAAATGCATTATGTAACTTAGTAGACATTATAATAATAAATATGTACATCTCCCCTCCCCTCCTTATCCTCTTTTCAAGCATTTTTGCCCTTATCCCGCCCAATTTACAGTAACTTAATGTTCTTTAAATAAATATTTTAAAAATTTTTGATTATTGAGTACATGAAAATAACATTTTTATATGTATAAATTGTATGTATTTATTAGATATTTTTAATATATTTTCTTTACTGACTTTGTAAACTATGTGGAAATCTGTTATTAGTTCTGAGTTTATACACTATATCTGTTTGTTTACTAAAAATATGTATGTAGAACTGTTGATTTCCCAAATAAAATAAAATAAAATAAATAAAAATATCTAATGTTGGCACTCTTGAGCTCAATAAAAAAATTGTTTGTATAAAGGGATATTTTTTCATACTAATATTTTATTTTGGGACTGTGACAAGTTTGACGAATCTTTCGACAGCTTGAGTATGGCACGAAAAGTTAGAAGATTAAACTCAGGCAGGGTTTTATCTTGCAAAACAAATGAAATGGTATCTGTTGTCAAACTTCTTTTCATTGAGGTAGACAAGAGCTTCGACCCGCCTTAATAGGGGAATATCACTTACTACAAATGCTGTAAAAATATGTGAAATGGATTACAAATTAATTAAGGTAAATTAAATATGGTTATTGTAGAGAAATTATTTCATACATAAGTTTAAAATGAAATTGTCAAAAGAAAATGTACTTACGAAAACGCGACATGTTTGGCCTTGACAAAAGGGAAATCATAGTATTTTTTTTATAGTGATTAAAAAAGAAAATTAAAAAATATTTTTAAAAATCATTAAAATATTCCTTATTATTAAAGGGCAACAAAATATATCATAGGAAAAAAGAGTTCTTGAATCCAGGATAGAATTTCAACATGAAGTACTTTTAATCCAGTGTCTCTGAAGTTATGATTATTTTCTATCAGATGATTTGCGAATTCAGAAAAATAAATAAATTATTTAAGCATTATTTTTTTATTATTTAAGTGTTCTTTTACTCTAATTTGAAAGTTTATGTTAGTTTTTCCAATGTAGATTGAATCGCAATCATTACAATTTAATTGGTTCGCATAAACATATTTACTATGAAATATTATTATCAAATGTCAAATATAATAGTCAGCTGTGCATAATCACTTATTTTGACGATTCGCCCGTGGTGTATATTTAACACATATTAAAAATAGTTAAATAAATAATTTTAGAAAGAGTATAATTAAAACAAAGATTTTAGACGATACCTATGGAATTGACCATTCTCTGTTAGATATCACGCGACTAATTTGTTTTAGTCGCGCGAAAGTTCTAGTAATAATGATGTAGGCCTCGTGGTGTAATGGTCAGCACGTTTGGCTACCATACAAGAGGTCTCGAGTTTGATTACCGAAATATTTTTTAAAAGGGTGTTTTCACACAAGAATATTTCTTAGTCCCTCGACCGCAATTATAAACGCTATCTTTATCGGTACATATCAAGACGGTATAAGGGAAAATCGATATTCATGTATAAAAATGTGTATATTAGGATGAAAATTTTAAGTATCTTCATTAAAAACATGTAACTGAACATATTGAGAAAAAAAAGTATGCACATAGAATTTAGAATAGTCCAGAAGGACCGTAGAATCATATTTGAAAACATTCGAATGTGTCCAACGCCGCATAATGTTGCCAGAGGGCGAAAAATATAATCATAACAAAAAAAAGCAATTTGTTTATTTCTCTTAAATTTATAGTACACGCGAAAACATTGATTAAAAATATCATTTAATAAGAGTAATTTAATTAATTAACTTTGAACTTAAAGAATAAAACAAATTTTATTTTACATAAAACGGATATTTTTATGTCACGTTAAGTAATATTTGATGATTTAATGATAATGTCGTTCAAATGTCCACCGCGACGTTGTTTAATCCGAAAGGTCCAATTTTCATTAGTTATCTCATTAGATGAGCAAAAA
Organism: Micrasema longulum; assembly: GCF_059751315.1. NCBI lineage: Eukaryota > Metazoa > Arthropoda > Insecta > Trichoptera > Brachycentridae > Micrasema > Micrasema longulum. Next base: position 91,349 of record NW_028280167.1, on the reverse strand, counting down.
AGCGTAAAAAATTTGACTACCCTAGCAACACTAACAAAATGTCAAGTTTCTTTTCTTTGACAATCCGACAGATAAAAATAAAATAAAATTAAAAGTAATGCATTTGCTACTTAAACATAAAATGTGATCCTATCCCGTTTTTTTAAGATCCCAGAAGTATTTTTACAATTTAAAACGACAAAACACGGCACAGTTGATTTCGAATCGGGAAATGCATACTGAGCGAAGTCTACAAAGAAACTAATGGGTCAAAACGTAAAACTACTTATTTAATAGTTTGGTCGCCTTCTGTTTGATGCGCGTATGTGGTTTCTGGACTATTCTTAATTATATGTGGTATGCGTATTCCATTTTTTAAACAGAAAACTTAATTTAATTTTGTCGGTAAATTTGCAGATAAATTTAAACTTCCCATTGGAATACGGGCCCTGGACTGGTACCTGAAGCGTAAGACTAATCATCTTACATTCATTTAAAAAAAATAATCAAGATACGCTGCGATTATTATACCAATGCAGTGCCCTATGCACCATTGGGTGCAGAAAGGGAAAGATGATGAGTATTAATGAAGACAGTATAGCCAATTACGACTATGCCTAAAATTTATTTTGTTTTGTTTTTCTTATTTTCTTATAATTGTACTTGCTATTTATAACAATATGTATTTAAGTGTTACAGATAAGCATCGTTACGTCTTCGAGTCGCAAGGCTAAACATTATTTACGTATTTTATTTGTACCTTGGTGCATTCTGAGTATAAGGAAAGTGTATTATTGTATCTAATAAAACTCACCTCTATAAGATATTCTCAATATTTTCATGCTTATTTATTTCAATTACTGTAGTATCAGCTCAGTACAAAACTCCCGATTTATTTATTTTTATTTGGGAAAAAAACAACAGTTTTTACATATATTGCATACAGAAAATAAGAATTCATATGAACAAAAATTGTGAAAACAGTCAATAAAAATTTCCACAGTGGTATAAGATATTGATAAAGTACATTATCGGTATCAAAATAAAAGCAATTAACAATTGTTAGGCACTTGGAAGTTGCAAATAAAATAAAAATACGTATACTTATATACAGTTATAAAAATAAAGTTAATAGAAACAAGATAAATTTAAATTTAAAGAATAAGGAAAGAAAAACGTTATATAAAAACAATGTAAAAGGTACAAAAATATAATAATGAACATACGAACACATACATAATTACTGACATCGTAAAACTGAACGGGTGTCCTGTCTATAAGGATTTTCTATATTTTATATAAGAGATATGAATAATGTCTGCGTGACCGTAGAGAACAGTGTTATAATAATGACATTCTCTAAAGAAAAGGTCGTTTTTCCTCGAGTTAGTCCTAGGTACTGACAAATTAAATGTAGTATGGAGTCTTGTTCTGTTGGGTACAAGTTATTCTAAAGAACTTGTAAGTAAAGGGCAGTCTACGACGTTGTTTACTAGTTTAAACAGGAATATTTGATCTGCAATCACTGTTCTATACTCCAGAGTTTGAAATGAATTTGGTGTACAGTGAAATTTATATTTTAATAAATTAATGAATCTCTTTTGTATCTTTTCTATGTTTTTTACACATATTTTATATTGAGGATTCCATATAATTGAAGAATATTCTAATTGACTTCTCACATGTGTGTTATATAGCAATATAAGTGTTTTTGAAGTCATTAGACATTCGCATTAAAAAACCTAGCATTTTGTATGCCTTATTAATAATTTCATTAATGTGAATATCGAACACAAGCTTGGAATCTAAAACTATTCCTAAGTCTCTGATTACGTTATTTCTTGGAACCATTTCGTTCATTAAAGTATACTGAAAATCTAAAGGATTAAGTTTACGCGAGAAAGATATACAAGTGCATTTATTTATGTTAAGGGTAAGATGGTTTATGCGGCAATAATCTGAGAGGCAGCTCAAATCAATTTTATCAATTAATATTCAACTATGCCATGTTGTGTCGTTTTAAAGTGTAGGAATACAGCTGGGATCAAAAAAAAACGGGATGGGATCACATTTCATGTGTAAGTAGCAGCAAATTCACAAATACAAAAAAAAAAAAAATATTTTGCCATCTGTCAGATTCTCAAAGAAAACTAAATAGACATTTTGTTAGTGTTGCCAGGGTAGTCATTATTTTTAGGCAACTTTGCTCAACTAATGAAAGAAATTTGGACCTCTCGGATTAAACAACGCTGTGGTGGACATTTGACCGACATCCGATCTTTAAATGGCATCAAATATTATTTAACATGACATAAAATTATCAGCTTATTAAACTTGTATAATTTTTTTAATTCAAAGCTCAATTAGTCTTATTAAATTGCCTTTTACTTATCCACTCTGTTGTGTCAATCAATCTGTCCGCGTGTACAATGATATACACAAGAGAAATTAACAAATTACTTTTTTTTTCAATTTAAATTTGAATAGATTTTTTTTAATCAATCTTTGATTTTAATCTAATAATAACCCAGGCGATGTAAGCCACCGTTTCTAATTGTACGAGTATTATAATCAATTATACCAGTTTTAAATGAAGTAATTAAATGGAACTTTATAAAGTTACATGTCATAAAATAACACTTCAAGAAATCTAAAAAAACGACGGTGTATTTATTTTCAGCAAAATCATACAATTCAAACCACACCACGACCAAAGTTTAAGTGACCACTTAACACACTGTTTAACATTCACCATTCAACCTTTTTATTTATTTTTATATAAAATATCATATTTTTCCTTAAAAATATATTTAAATAACATATTTAATCTACATATGAGACGGTATTTAAGAAAAAGTTTTTGTGGCAATAAGGTTGCATATTTAAAACTTTAAACTAAAAATGAAAGTATTCGTATAATTAATAATCAATTAAAATAACATTACTTACCATATTAAATTGTTTATGAACAATTAATCTAATTATTTTCGAATATAGTATACAATTTTAAAGAACCTGTTTCAGTAATAAAAATTAAATTGAATATTTATATGAATATATTATACGTATTGTATTTTCAAAATATGTTATTTTTTTATAAACTTCAATACTGTAATTATTGTCTTTTGTGTGAAAGTAGAAAGGAGGTAAGGCTGATCTAGTGTTACTCCGTAAGGATCCTCCGGCAAAAGAATTTTTAGGACCAATTAAAAAAAATATAAAAAAATAATCTTTATTATTTCATCATTATTGTAACTTTTCCACAATTTTAATTCTACCATATAAACATAAACATAAATAAAATTTTATATTTGAAGCAATGAGGAAGTTCAGTGTTTTTTTTTGATTTTTTTATTTGTTAAAAGACTGTTAAACTAAGTCAATTTTTTTTTTATATATCGTTTTATCGGCGCTACGATTTTTCAAAGTTTTGTATTTCTGAAATAACTCCGCGTGTAACGTCAGAGGTTCATTTCCGGTTATTCTCATTCAGTTCTTCCTATTGGTCCAGAAGCGACAAGCAGACCGGAAATCTTCCATAGCCCTCAGATCATAGGTTGATTCACATGAACCAGTGACGTCATTTAAAGTAGTGCGTTTTTATAAAAATATTTTTTATTATTTTTTCTGTACATTTTCAAAAAACTTTGTTCTACAATTTAATGCTCTAATTTTTACCCCGCGTAAGAAAACATTTTTTGTATCCAATTTCCCGTAGGGCTGAAGTTCCTCATTATGTTTTAATTTTTTACGAGTGGAATGATGCGGAGTGGCTTTTTAAAGGTACACTTTTTATTTTATTTTTTGGCATTGTATTTAGTAATAAATAGAAAAGTATAATTGGCCTTTAATTGTTGTTATTTATAAATGTTGTGTTTTTTTGTGTTCTTTTAAAAAATAAAAAAAACAAAAAAAATATTTAAAACAAACTCGCTCTCTACACACGAGTTTTTGCTTTATTAAAGAGGTAAAAACTTTATTATTTTTGTTAACATTTGTAATTAAATCCTTTTTTTTCAATAAAATTTTTTTGGGAAGACATTGATTAAATGATTTAATTTTGTTGTCTTAGTTTCTTTGATTCGTCTGTCTTGTTAAAAGTTCAGAAGCCGATCGTGTAGTTCAGTTTTCTTTTAACACGAGCTTCGTTCATCATATTTTTTTCCTATTTTGGTACATGGTCTTTAATTTTATAAAGCCAAACTACCAAAAGACCGCCGGCCTTTGAGAAGCTCAGCTCAAGTGATGAGGAATCAACGAATAGTGAAGTCTGCAGCTAATTTCTCTTGGACGGGAGCCAGGTTCGGTACTGTGGGACGCATTTTTAAATATAACTGCTTAATACGTGATATATGAAGAAACTCTGGCGGACCATGGTAAATTCATTTCGGTAGTTGAAGAAGCAGTCAATTCCGGCCGTTAATCTAAATATAAAATATCTTCGGTTGTCTTGGCTGAAATATGTTATTATCGCGCGGGCTGCAAACCAATTAATCAAGTACAGTTTTATGTCCCTTTGGTCATTTTTATTACTTGTTTTATCATTAACATAATTGTTTATTTTCACTAATGGTATTTTTAACCTCTTTGGGGGAAATTTGAATTTTAACTGCATTAAACAAAGGAGAAATTAACTAACGTTAGTAAATATTATTATATAACCGCTTACCGGCTTTTATAGTCTACCGGTTTCGAGACGCACCCGTCTCTTCGTCAGGACACTCACTACACCAACATGCGAATACTAAAATACACCTCCACCTTCACCATCACCGTAATTTATATATATAGTATTTCTAAAAATACATAAATTTATTTTATTTAAAAATACATAGATTTATAGAGATGCGAACGCCACCATGTCTAGTCATGCACTGAGCTTAATTGAAAAATATTTAATATTGTATTGAAGAATTGTTAGGGAGTTTTGAGGGAGGGGGGGTAGAGGTGGGGTTATCCGATTGGTTAATTTTCAACTGAAAAAGCGGGCTGTACTGAAAACTTATTTGATTATTTATATTTATTGATTATAAATATATTTTTTTAAAGCTTTTTTAATGCAAAATTTTGACTCCTAAATCCTTATCGAAATCGTGAATTGAAGTTAAAAGATGATTAGCAAACTCTGCAAAATTATTATTACTTAAAGATCTCATGTGTTCTCTTGCAAATATTGAAGCTACGCGACTTTTTCGTTGACTAAAAAAGTCGGTAAGTGGTTATATACTAATATTTACTAACATTAGTTAAAATGTTTGACCGCAAAGTCCTTAATCCTTTAAACATAAATAAAGGAAAAATTGTTCAAAAGAGGAAATATTTACGTCCTTTTATGTTACTGTGAATTAACACGAGTCTACTTGGGGTACAAGATTTATTATATTTCTTCTATTTATTTAAATGATGAAATTGTGTTATTTGAAATCTTTAAAATGACATTTTCCCACTGGATTTAAACACAAAATTTGAATACATGCGCGGGATTTTGAAACAAAAAATATTTATCCTTGCAATCAAAGAATATTGAAATGAATTTAAAACTCAACTCTGAGAACTGAGTATTATGCTATTTTCTAGTCGGCGGTTACCTATGGTATAGTAGGCTGGGGAGGTTGCAAATGAACTATGAACCCCTTAATAAAAATACACAAATGAATGCTTAGAGTAATGGTTCAATGACCACCAACTTTCCCGTTTGAGACACTCTTTCAATATATGAAGGTACTGGACATGAGACAATTTTTTTAAGAGTCATTGACACATTTCTGGTCATGCGGGTAGAAGAGGAGATCCCAGGAGAATATTCCTAAGAGGTTTTCCTGTAATTTGAGTTATTTAATACCAAAATTGCGTACGATTTTCGCTCAGAGGTATTTTTTGTGGCCTTAAGAGTGTTCAATGTCCTGGGTGAACATATTGAGTTTTCCAAAATAAAAAACATTTTCAAAAGAAGTGTACAAGTTTGAATTATATCTAAAGTAAAAGACCATTGCAGGAGACTGCTGTTTGACGTTGCGTAGATTTATATACTTTTAAGCATTGTGTCCAGATGTTAATTAATATTTATGATAAAATTTTCATTTTTTTAAATTTTAATAATATGCATACTTCCACATTCTATTTTTTTGTTTCCCAACTCAACTCAGGGCTCTTGGCCTCATAGAGTTAGGGATACGTTTTTTTTTGTTGAGTTATAATAATATTTATCTTTGTATGAATAAATGATAAATATAAATAAAATGAATGAAAGTGAACAATGTTTTAAGTATTTCCAAATGTTTGCAGACAAGCTTGATTTCTTCATACTGCATACTGCAGTTAAATATGTCTATGTTATTGAAAAATATATTATAATTACACGTCAAGCGAATCAGAGGAGAGTTCTGTGCATAGTTGGTGGGAACTGTAGGTACATGGAAAAGAGATGTTAATATTATAAATGTTCGTAAAAGGCAGATTTGCCGTTTATGTTTATAAAAATAAAATGAAATAAATAAAATAATGAATAACCACAAAGTGAGTGCTTCAAATATAAACATTATAATAATAAATATGTTTAGCTGTATAAAAAATAGCAGGAGAATAGAACTTATTACAAGGAAAACAAAGACGCTGTGACGAAATGCAGAGCGTCATTTTAGTAATACATCAAGGGAGCTTTACAAAATGAATCTATAGATACTGATTTCAATTTGGCTTTAAATGTAAGTATTTTTTTTTTTAGTAAAACAGTTTATCTTGTCGTCACATGCTACAAATTAATTCAAATGATTTAGAGAACGGGTGGGTTTTAAGTTGTTTTGCGAAACATCATTTTCTCTCACAGTTTCGCGCTTCTGCTGGAAGAGCATTTTCGCTATAGAGACTCGCATCGCAAATGTGTGTTCGCCAAAACATTTGTGTATTTTTAAAAGTATTTTTTTCAATGAAGAAAGAAACTTTTTCATTTTATTATAGATACAAAAGACTAGTAACACCTACATGTGTCTTCCTTCCGGGTGATGAGAAGCCAATACACATTGCATCTAATAACTTTAATATTTCCATAAAGAATGTCGATAAATCGAATGTGATGGTTTTTGAAAGAAATTAAAGTATGATTAAATGTAAAATCACTGTGAATGGAATTATACTTGAATAAGTAGAGGAATTTGTGTATCTGGGATGTATGTCAACTAGGGATGGAATGACTGAGAAAAAATAGCGGCAATCATAATCATAATTCTAGAAATAAAGGCAAATTTGTAATCCCGAAATTGAAGCCAAGTAAGGTAAGCCCATCGTTTGTGAGGCACTGCGTACGCTTCTACAATAGAATACCCGGCACTGTCCTAATTATGACGGACAATAAATTCAAAATTTTCATAAAAAGCGAACTTCAAAAAAGGCCTATTATGGACTTAATGAGTACATGGAAGATAGCGGTATATGGAACTAATAGTATTAATTTATTTTTGTTAGTTTATTTGATTATTTTTGGAATGTGTAGTTATTTTTTTGAAAACTGACTATCCCTTTGTGTTGTTTCGTTTATTAATTTATATATTGACTTTTAATAAGCGTGTAAATTATACCTATATTGAAGAAAAAATAAAAAAACTGAAAAAAACTAAGAAAGATATTGAAAGGAGGGTGAGTGCCGGGAACAGAGTGAACGGTGCACTCAATCAACCTTGGCAAATAAATGTTTGTCGCAAGAGGCAAAATTAACAGTTCACAACGGAGTCCTGGTCCCGAGTGATGTATGGGAGTGAAATATGGACTTGGAAAAACGGGGATGAAAGTAGGCTGAACGCTGTCAAAATACGATCACTCAGGCGAAATTGTAGTAAAATTATGTATCATAGATGCACAAATGTTGAGATTTGTACATTATGTAAGGCTGGGACAAGCATTATCAACAAAATCAAGGAAGGAGCTCTGCGCTGGTTTGGACATGTAGAGCGAATGGGCGGCGAAAGAACGGCTAGAAATATTTACAATTCGAATGCTGATGGATGCAGAAAAAGAGGAAGACCGAGAAAGACATGGCATGACCAAATTCAACAAATACTTGAAGATGGACCTGTCAAAGTCGGAATAATCGGCGCGCGTGCATGAGAAGATGTATTAATGTAGAAAAAGCGAGATATGTTTGCAAAGATGGAGTGATGTGGCGTTCTTCTCTGCCTACCCTTACGGGTAAACGGCGTAATGGTTTGTTGTTGAACAAAAGAATTTAAAAATTAAGTTTGGTCATGGAGATCATTTGTTATTTCTCCTGAAAAAACAACAAAAATGGCGCTTCGCATTCTTCATTACGTACAAAACTAATGTATTTCAAACTGTGGTAAATTAATCCTTTCCAATTGTTGACAGTGATGAGGGACGCACGCGTGAATCATTAGAGGCGAATTCATGATTTTTATATTTTTTCCAATAACAGGGCTAAATTGAACGTAGTTATGCAGAAAGTCGCCAGCCCACCATTTTGTAAAAATGAAATATTGATGTTATTGGGTGCAGTGAGGTAAATTATACGTACTGCTAAAAATAACCAGACCGCTTTCATTCGAAAAATTGTTTTAATCACCTTGTGAAAATGGTGTCTATCACAAAAACGGCATTAAAAAACATTAAAACTAGTCAAATAAATAATTAAATTTTCGTTTGTTATGTAATTTTTTTTTTAAATACTTTCCTTGTTTATCATTTGTTAACGTCAAAAACATTCCAACTATTGTGTAGATTTGACCTTTCACTGTTTTCGCTAACGTGCTATTACCTCAGTTTCACTTTTCTATGAGCCGCTGCTTTCTGCATAACAACGTTCAATTGTGCGTTTATTTTTTTAAATTTTGGAAATGAATTATAAAACTGAATGCCTCCTTGTTTTTTTTTCAAATGTCCGAACTTTAGAATATTCCGTCTTTTACTAGCGGTAACACGATGTATTATCACCGCGCGCAAAGGAATTATTTACCACAGTCTTTTACGAGTTAAATTAAGAACAGAAAACGCATGTTATATAAAAAATAAATCACCAATGCAATAGAAAGTTTACCAATGTGTTGTATTCACATAAATTAACAGATGGAAGAGTTGAAGACATGTGGATGATTAAGCAGAGGCAAAATAGAGAATGTTACACATTGTGTAATCATCATTCCATGTCCGCACGCAATGGTACATAGGGCACTGCATTTTTTAATTTTTTTTATAATTTATTTACAATTTTAAAAAACCCGTCAGGGTTACATTAGAAATTTAATATTGTCTAGTCATTTTATGTCTCGTCTAGTCTAGTTAGTTCAGTCATCATGTGCTTTTTCAGATTGATTTTAAATTTGTCTCCAGTAAAAGTTTTCAAGTAGTAAGGTAGGTCGTTGTAGTGTTTAAGTCCATTATGTAGTATTTTTGACTGTCCTGTGTTTGTCTTTGCTTTTTCAATATGATAGTGTTGTTGTTGTCTGGTGTTATATTTGTGTATGTCAGCATTTTTGACTAATATTATGTCGTCGTCTTGTATGTTTCCCAGTGTTATTTTGTGCACAATTTTTAAGGTCTCAATTTTAGTCAAGTAGTTTATGTCAAACTGGTGTGTTTTTTGTACAGTTCAGTCGTAGAGGTCAGGTAGGGTAGGTTGGTACACCACATGCATTGCATCTTGATCACGTTTGTTACATGGAGGTAAGATGATCAGTCTTACGCTTTAGGTGCCAGTCCAGGGACTATGAAATATTATTGTGTGCAAACACCCTTTTAGGGGGTTCTCTGGTTTGATGACTTCAAAAAATCGTTTTTATTTTGTTGCATAAATTGTTTTCTATATATATCTAGAAAATGTTGGCAAAGTGAATTTTTAAATTCGAAGCCACTATAAAGAAACAGCAGCTAGAAAGAGCAGGTATTTGGAGCGCTGGTATGAGTTGTAACTGTACTTCAACGGTCTATTATAAATCCATTTTCCTAGGTATCGTATGCTATGCAGCTGGCTGTTGGGCACACCGATGTGAGTTGCAATATTTCAGGCGAATTATTTTAAGCGGACAAAGGCAACCTCTTCTGGCTCTTTCTAGAGCATATAGGACATGCTCAACGGATGCACTCCCGATTCTAACGGGCTTGTTTCCTTTAGATCTGGAGGTTCAGCGACGATCTGCAAATTTCCACCTAAAAAGAAGGCGTTCCTCTGTTATTGGTGGCGTTCGTCTACTCCCAACTGAACGAATGTCTCAATCAAATATTTAAAAAATGACTTTAAATGCTCTTCTTAATGCTTGGCAATCGCGATGGGAATCTTCCTCTTCAGGGAGAGTTGCATTTCTTTTTTTTCCTTCAATCCGTCAGCGCTTAGAATCTTCTTGGGTTATCCCCGATCACTGGACTACGCAGTTTTTATCAGGTCATGGTAAATTTAATCAAAAATTATTTGTTTTTAATATTGTTGACTCCCCTTCGTGCTGCTGCGGATATCCTAACCGATCTTCTGAACACATCCTGTGGTCTTGTCCCTTTTCCCTTCTCTATGATTACCGCTAATGTAGCTTCTTGTTACTATCCGCGGCCCTGTTATAGGTCGTGTCGGATATACAGATTTGGTGGCTTCTAAAAAGAATTTCAAGGCTTTTAAAAAGTTTTGTAATCATTTCGGCGAATTGATCATGTCCAATCAATTTAATCCCAGTCAGTGAAGAATTTACTTCCCTCTCTTCTCAATCCAATGAAGTACATATTATGTGCTTCTGGATTACTTTCTTTCAGCACAAAGATGCTAAGGCTACCAGATTTCAGAGAGCTCCTTCGGGCAGCTTTTCTCGTTTGACAACGAGCAAATTTTCCGTGTATGTGGGCACATGCGGTGTGCGGTATGTGGTGGGTAAGCTGTACTTGAAACTTCAAACGTGTTTTTCTCAATACTTTGTTTTTCAAACTCTCCTCCATCATATCTTGAGAACGGCTTGGCCGATTTACTTCAAATTTATAGGGTCGACTCAACATATATAGACGCAATGATCTATTATCACCCCAAAATTTTAAATATTTCTTTTTTTTAACAAAAAAATGACAAAAAATATATGAAATTCGAAATTTTTTGTTCCGAAGTCTGTCAAAAATCCAATTTTTTAAATTTTCTTTTCATAATAGTCCATTCCGTGTATATAAGATTACAGATTAAAACACCGCCAATTTTTTTAGTTTCAGATAAGCGATAAGCTGATTTTGTGGAGGGAGTGAGCGTCCATTTTTTCAAGGGTGGTATCTTCATAGCGCTATAACTTTAGTTCTAATGAATATTTTTACTTTTAAAACACTTGATAAAAATGATAAAAACTCAAAAATTATATATTTCCATTGGTTTTTACAAAAAAGTGCTAAAAAATCCGACTGTCAAACCAGAGAAACCTTTAAATAAACATTTCACATCAACCATGTCGGGAATCGAACTCGAAACATATTGCATCGTAGACAAACGCACTGAACACTACATTACAAAGTTGACACATTGTGTAAAATGGACACTTAAACTGGCCAATGACTAAGGTCACTAACCCTGTAAATGCCCAGACTTCCATATCCCTTCTCAAAAATGTTCTCCCTCTCTCTTGCAACAAATTTACATCTAAATAACTCCGTAGCGAGGAAATTAGTATGTCTACAAACATTTGAACACGCTCAAAACATTACATTATTAGTCTTTAAGCATAACATGTTCAATACTGTTTTCTAAATTAGTAATTTTCTAACGTCTTCTAATTTAAGGATTATTTTAATAAAACCTATACGAAAAAATATACTCCTGTTCTCCACTGCAATATATGTTATTATGTATCCCCATATATTTTCTTATAATATGTAATGATTTTTATTTTTCTTTCTCTTCTTAATTCATTTTCATTTTTTTTTTTTTTGCTCCTTTTTTGTATAAAATGCATTTCTGTCTTCATATTTAAAAATGCACTCCTATTCGTTCCCCTTTTATACTAATATGTAATGATAATATTTTTGATATTTTTCTTTTTCTTCTAAAAATCATTTAAATATTTTTTTGCTACTTCTGTGTAAAACACATGTCTGTCTCTATTTGTATATATGTATGTTAAAACATGTAAAAGCCTCAAAGGCGATTAAATAAATAAATAAATAAAATACGTAATCAAATTATCAATTAACATTCTTGACTGCCAGGAAAATAACTTACGCCCATTTCTCGATGATCGCAGTTTTAATATAGGATACCGTCATGTCCCTGTGAGTCGAAGCACCATGGATTCCTCCGAGCTTGTTATGAGCGCGATAATTGATATTACGATCGTGTATGTAATATGGAATTATCATGCGTACCTTCGTTAATTTGGGATCAAACGAGCGTACCTGTGGACTCAAATATTCACGCGTACGCGTGTACGTAATACGCCTGTGTGCTAGTGGGCCAGTACACTATCAGAGGTGCTATTCTGAACCGCTCACGCGGTAGAACAGGCTTCTATCTCGCTTGATTTGTATGTAAATACGCGAGATAAAAGCTTTTGAAAAACAGTGAGATACGCGCGCAGATCATAGATGAAATATTGATCGAAAAATAGGAAACGTTTTATGTTTTTGGATTTTCCCACATATTTAATCCCATTTGAGTATTTACGATTTAATGTTTATTGGACCAAACTCTGCACAATATCTTGTACTATTTCCCGACCAATGTAATGCGGGTTTTTTTTAAAGCGTTTGCCTACCATGCAATTTTTTATATGTTTTTTTAATATTTATTTTATAAAAATATTTACAAAATAGTCTTAAATTAAAGTTCTACTAAGTTGCATACGTACTCGTCAGTAGGTTCTTATAAATTGCACCGATTATTCACACTTAACCTACATTAATAATAATTTTACTTGAAAAACAAGTTTTAAGATACTTGTGAGACACAACTAAAGCAGTATCATCCAATAAGCCAATATAATATAAAAAACGTCTTAGCTATTATTCCAAGGCGACCTAGGACGCTTGACTCACGCACGGAAGGTTTTGGGTTCGATATCCGGTGCGAACACAAAAATTACAAGTGATTTTTTTAAGCCTGGGTGTCCTGTTTCCCAATTCACCATTGTAATTGGCCTTGTGGTCCGTTGTGGTGGAATAAAATAAAATAGTAAAATAAATTCGGCAAACGCTTTTACGTAAAACAAAAATTGGGGACCATTACAAATGCTTAATTGTTTTTTCAGCTGCCAATGTTTAAGTCATGCCTAAGTACCACTAAGTTCTCCCTAATGGGACTCTCATTTCATCTCTAGTATAATTATTAAGTACGTAAGCGGTACTTACCCGGGCTTGTATTGATCTAAGTGCTCTGAGTACAGGATGTTAGAACTACCCTAAAAGAAACAATCGCAATTATGTAGATAAATGTCTCAAGAGAGACGACAAAAATCTCAAAGAAGGATGTATAGACGTCTTGGGCCCGACTACGCTTCGACGCACATATCCAAAGTCAATCCTGGATTATTACGTAAATACATATTTTTCGTATTTATTGAATCAAAAGAAGAGGCAGGCGGCGTGACGGGGTTAATTAGACGACCAACTGTGAAACTGGTGTCGCCGGTTCGATTTCCACCAGTTGCAAAAAAAATCCAAATACGATTTATTTTACATTGGTCTTAGTGAATTGTATTTTTCGAAATCCTTTAAATATGCTCTTTTTCCTTATCTTATTTTTATTTGATTTTATTTGGGATTTTTATAGCTACTACATCAACAAAATAGGTAGAAAAATATTAACAATACTTAAGCCAATTAAAAAAAATCACTGTAAATCTAATGACACATAATATATAAGAAAAGAGTTAACGTCATTGTATGTGTGTGACGTTTGTATTCATATGTATGTTAATGTGTGTATGCGTAAATGAATGAAGGAGAGAATGCGTGTGTGTGGGTGCGTAAGTATAAAAAAAAATTATTGTTGTTGTAAATATATTAAAAATGGTAAAAGAAAGAGCTCGGTAAAAAGTTTGAAACCTTTTTGTTAAAATTTAAATCAAGAAATGTTATAAATTGTATTTTTTTAAAGAGTGTTAAATTTCAAAACCGTATTCTGAAAAATAAGCATTTTATTTTAAAATTTAACTGATACACGCTGAATGAATAATGTGCGACGAGTCCCATACAATACGCGTACGGTAGGTAACCACAAAATGCAGTAAATACGATATAATGTCAACAATAAAACAAGGTTTGACAATACGCGAACGTTGATTCAAAACGAACATACAAATACATATTATATGCACCTACATAATTTATAAATAAGAATAACATATACGTTTGATAGAAATGATTCGAATTATAAAAATCAGGTGTCACAAACAGTTGGCCCGTAGTACGGGGATACATAATTATATTAAAAGATCTTCTCACTATAAAACTTATATTTATTCAGGGATAGAGAGCAACGGAGAGGAGGATGCGGACAAAGACAATTTATTGCCGATAACAGTTTTTATAAATTTAATATTTTTTGTGAATATATCTATGTCGTTAAATTTTCTGTTATACGTATCCATAATACGGTTATTTGTAGCGTTCTTTGACAAATTTGTTCTGCATTTAGGTATGTGGAAAAGTTGTGTATAACGCGTTTGTCTCTGTGGTACCTTGAGATGAATGCGGGTAACCGATTCGGGGGAATCTATTTTATCAGATATTATGTTGGTGAGTAACACTATATCAGCCGTGGTTCGTCTATCAGCGAGAGTTTGAATATTATGAAAAATGCACGCTTGGTTATAATCTGGGAAATTGAGATGTAGTCTACGGTTAAAGTTTTTTTTTAAAAAAAAAAAATTGACATGTTTACTTTTACTACTTAATCAATTTTTGGTAAAAAAAAAATTCATTTTAAATTGCTGTAATAAATATGTAAAAAATAAATAAATAAAGTGCCTGTCGGTCAACCAAATAAACTTACAAATTTCTTTTGTTTTCGTAGGCACACGCGAATATTTTATTTGAAAACGTCAATAAAAGATTTTACTGGACTGTGCTTAGATATAACTAATTTTAATAGATTTCTAAGTTCACAATTTACGAAGAACCCTTCTAAGATTCACGGACGAAGTCTTTTGGAAGGAGGTGCTAAATATACAATGGGTTCTCTCTCGTGGCGCAAAATCCCTAAAGTCACACCGACTCAGGAAGAGCAAAAATTTAACACTCTTGAGTAAACTGAATCTCTTATTTAATATTTTACGCGTTACAAAGAGACGATTCCTTGTACAAACTTCCAAGTAAAACAGCGTCGTCTAACAATACAAGATTTGCCGAGCCTCGAGATGAAGTACCCAGGTTTAATTTCAATATACAAACATTCCAAAGCGAACTCGGGTCCTAAGACAGCCTACAGATTTGTTCCTATGTAAATACAGGCCAAGTATAATTATTAGCTTTAGGGCCTCTAGTTTTATTAGGATATGAAATAGTAATCAGGTATATCTTGGTTTCGCTGAGAAGGTTAAGGTATCTAGGGAATACTAGGGAAGTTTTTTGTCCGTAATAAAAAAATCTTAACTCTTAAAATGCTTTGCTAAAAATCCTTTGCACGCGGTGTCGTAACATCGTGTTACCTCAAGCAAAAAAATAACAAGAGAGAAATAGAGACAAACTGCTTATATATTTATTTAACAAATTTCCGGACAATGTCCAATTTAAACAATTCATAAAACGAAAAACAGCAATTTTTCAATTTATTTATTTTTTAAACGTTTATGTGCATTACAAAATATTTCAATGCATACATAACACGAAAAAATAAATATCAAAATTTAAATTAACAAAGATGGTAAAATAAAAGTACCCAGCAATTAAAGAGAAAGAATGCTATCCTCTCTGAAGTTTTTTTCACTAATATGAAAGATATTAATATCCGAAGAGATACGTTTGAGTAAAGACATCGCT
Organism: Micrasema longulum; assembly: GCF_059751315.1. Classification (NCBI taxonomy): domain Eukaryota; kingdom Metazoa; phylum Arthropoda; class Insecta; order Trichoptera; family Brachycentridae; genus Micrasema; species Micrasema longulum. The sequence goes on along the minus strand of NW_028280167.1, from coordinate 75,434 downwards.
CTTCCTACTGTCATTATCATCGGCAGGTTGGTTTTGCAAGCAGGAAGATAAAACAGCTTGAGCTGCCTATTTCTAAGGTAAAATATTCTCCATTACATCTGTGTTGATCGTAATACCATACAATAATACAGTAACAAATAATAGAAGCAATAAAACAAAGAAAAGCAAAGACAAGTTAATACTTATAATATTAGAAATCAAACACTGATTTGAGTCTACTGAACACTTTATTTTATTTTTACAAATATAAAAATATAAAAACAAAAACTTCGTGACAATTCTCTTCACTTTACAAAAGTCAACAGATGGAAGAGTTGAGGAAATGTGGATGTTCAAACATAGGCAGAATGGTGATTGTTACACAGTGTGTAAAGTGGCCATTTAAACCAGCCAATGACAGGTCATAAGCCCTGTGGATGTCTAGACTCTTATATTATTTTCTATAAAATGTTCTTTTAAAGAGATGAAAAAATTTTTGCACCCCAACAGGCCAGTAAGCCCAATTACAGTGGTCAATCACATCACGGTATATCCAGGCTTGAGAAAATTTACATTTTAATTTTTGTTTTCTCACCGGGAATCGAACCCGGAACCTTCCGTGTGTGAGTGAAGCGTCTTCATCTCAGTTGTAATATGCTTCAAACAAAGTTGTTTATTTATTTTATTAAAATGTATATTTATTTACCTAAACACTCAAAGGGATACTGACAGTAAACAAAGGCATAGTTTGCGGTGAATGGCGCACTTTGAGGTCCCGGATTCGATTAATGGCAGAGTGGACGAGAAATATTGATTTAAAATGTGCTTCTACCTTGCAATATAACAACACCGTCGAAATTGGGAAAATTAGATTGATGATGATAGACCAATTATTGTCAATATATTTTGAGGTGCACTGACGGTAATAGGGGATGAAAGCTTTAAATGTAGATTCAGCCGGTTGCAGGTAAAGTGAACCAACTGACACACTGGTCAAGCTTTTGCATTTAATGTTAACCTTTCCCTTACTGTTCTAAAAACACCCGCGCGTTACGATGCTGCGTAGTCACTATGCATTAAAAAAATAAGATATTTAAAAAGGGAAAAATGGAATATTTTTAGGGAATGGCTTTAATCAACCATAATTTAATTCAAAGATGATAATATTTCAAATCTAACTGCTGAAAACATGAAAAAACCATCGGGTATCGCTAACGACTTGGGTGAAACGTTCACCCGCGCCAACTTCCCGAGAGCTACTAAGTAGCTAGTACTGGACTACGTGATGGACATGTAGTGAACGTGTAACGTCAGATGTTATTGGTATACTGTGAGTATACTTTTGATGATATTTGTAATTTATCCCCGATGTCCAAAAAAATGCATTTTTTTGCCTAATAAGTACTTATTATTTAAAAACAAATTATTTCAGTCGATACATAAATGTGTAATGGAGGAAAACTGAAAATCTTAACCCAATATTTATTAAATTTATAAAGATATTATAGTTATTAGTCGCAATGTGTACTAGCTACACATCACCGGGAAGGGAGGATTAAACTCTTTGAGCTTTTCGGCTGGTTTTCTTCGAGATTTAAAGTTGTTTATTTGATTGATTTGTAGCATCATAAACATAAAATTATACAGTGATATAAAGTTGCTTTGACTCTCTAACTAAGGTAAGTAACTACGTTCTTAGAGACTCAAAATATAAAAACAAAAAAAAAACATGGTTTGTAAAAAAATGTGTTAAACGTATTTAAAAACAAAGTAAAAAAACAAAGTTTTTTTTAAAAGGAATAATCCGCTAAGTTTCTGTTTTTGAATATTAATAAATGTGTCTGTGTTCCATTCACAGGGAAAAGAAAAAAAATACAATATTTGAGTTTGTCCAAATGTTCGTAGACAAAAGTTAATCATAAACTAAACAATAATTTACTTATGAGAAAGCACGAAATTAAAGATCTTGGGATTATTTTATACTCGAAACTACTTTTTGAATTGCATATCAATAAAATTACCTCCAAAGCATTGAGCATGTCAGGTTTCATAATTCGAATGAGTAAACATTATGATAATCCAAAGGTTCTAATTTCATTATATTATACGTTTGTCAGAAGCCATTTGGAATACGTATCTCAGATATGGAATTCCAAGTATGCCATATATATAACAAGAATAAAAAATATTCCAAACAAATTTATAAAGTACCTAAAATACAAAACCGATATTTCTTATGTATCAACTCTCGCTGCCTCCACCTACCATGGAATCACTCTCTACTATACCACAGAGTGTGTGCGGACCAACTACTGCTTCACAAAATTATGACAGGAATAGTTGACTTCTCTGGTGGATTTTTCTGTCGGGGTCACCTTCCTTTAGCTGGTTATTTCTGGTTCTGAGTCGCCAAAAACTCGCCTTTCACCCCCTGGTTAACTGCTGTGATCACACCGTTATGAGTGTGATCCCATTGACCGGGGTTCACGACATGGACGCTAACGAGTTGGACTAGTCAGAAGTGTTGCCGGTGGAAAGCAACTGGACGTTCGCAGCAGTTTATAGAATCTCACCCTCCAGCAAGATGTAACTCACTGCGACTCTATTGACGCATGACGGTTCGAACCCCCAATTTCCTCGAAAAAATATAACTTATTAATGTAAATGCTAATGAATTTCAATTACGTCTTGTATGATTTTGAATAAATTTATAATTTTATTGATTATGACTAAATTATACTAAATAGGCAAACTCCCTCGAGTGTAATAGTTTATTCGCTGATGATATAATTACATAGTCGTACTTTCCAAGAATATAATAATCATCCTTGAAAACACTCTCTCGTGAATCCTCTCACATCACATCATTTCGTGAATCCTCTCACATCACATCATTTCGTAAATCCTCTCACATCACATCATTTCCAATAAATACTTTTGACTCCCTTTAAGCCTATAACAGCTCCCGTAACCCCATCCTAAACTGTGACTTTTAAAAATGACGTTTTCCGATGTATAAAAAATAGGACACCGAAAAATATGTGCTTGATTTCTTTAGCTAAATTGCTAACAAAATATTTTTCCTTTTTGGGTTTTTGTAATTTTTTTTTTTATAAAAGAAATATTTTCGTTTTTATGATTTACCCAAATATTTAGTTATGAGGGCCATTTCCAATGAGTTGTAAATAACTCAGTATTAGAAAATGGGAATCGAGTTGGAATAGAGTGGGATTCGAACCACAGACCTTTGGTCCGTGCGTCTGAGACACTAGCCACAGGACCACAACCCGATCTATTTTGATTTTTGTTTTAAAATATTTATGTTGTGTATTTTCAAAAACTAAAAAAATAATTTATCAATCTTAACAACACCTATGGGGTAGAACCAATCCTGTGTCCACAAACATTTGGACGAACTCAAAATATTGCTTATTTAATTAAGTGGTCCTAGAAAAAGCATAAAAAAACATTCTTCCTTGACTGACGAAGAGACCAATGCAGTCCACCACTGGGTGTGAAAAGAGTGATTTGATGATAGCAATGATGATGGTGAATCTCATATATACCAATTAACACACATTGTTCTCAAAGCACCCTCTTAATACCAGTCATAATTTAACGTTATTATGCAAAAAGCAGCCAGTCCACAATTTTGAAAAATGCTGGATTGATGTTATAAGGTGCAGTAAGATTAATTCTATGTTCTGCTTAAAACAGCCAGAACGTTTTTATACAAAAACCTGTATTAATCACCTGAAAATTGTGTCGATCACAAAAACACAAATTCTTTATTTGCAGAAAACACCCTCAGCACTAGAAAAGTCTTATGTTACTTTAAAAATCATTAAAACTGGTCAAACGCATATTTTGATTCTTGTTTGTTATATAAAAAAAACTAATGTATTCCTTGTTTATCATTTGTCAAAGTCAAAAACATTCCGAAAAAAGATGTCACTACATTATCTCTGTTTAAATCACGTCTGAAGAAATATCTCCTTTCTCTTTCTTTAGCTCTTCTCCTTTTTTCTTGATTCCTGTTTTCCATTGAGTAATTGTATTGATTAAATGTAATTTATATACAAATACAATAATTTTTATTTTTATGTAAATTAAGCCATTTATATTTTTATTTTCCAATAAATATGTTTTGTAACTTTAATTAAATCAATAAAACTTTTAATTTATTGGTTGGTTGGCAAAACTTGCCATTTGGCAAAAAAACCCGCTTATGTACAATTTACATTTTGGATAAAAAGTTAAATAAATAAAAGCTTCTGTTCTCTTTCTTCGCTAGTAATTGCAACAAAATTATTTATTTCGTAATGTCGGTAATCGTTGTGATGATGATTCACTCCTTCAAAGTTAAAGGGTTGATGCTTTGGGCCTCCTATTTCGACGAATGGGGTAGTTGGGTGAGAGGGGTTTAAATGTTTTCAGATAATATATTCCACCACCCCTGGATTGAATATTCCACCCCTTCAGTGGAAATGATTGATTCTATCTACCCTCGTTGGGTCGCATTTTCCGCAAAATTAGGCATTTTTAAACTTATTTTCGCGTTATGTAAATATGTAACAATGTTTTATTTATGTTTAGGCTGAGTAAATTTATTAAACTGTGTTTTAGAATCACAGGTATTTTAAAATACTCTACGTATTTGGAAGTACAGGCGATTGAAAAAGGGCGTTTGTGAGAAATCGAACCATAAATTGGATCAGATAAATGGATCTGACTCGATGGCTACTCACAAGTAAAAATTTTAAAGAGCATATTATGCGCTGAAGAGCGGTTGACGAATAGGTATTTGAGTATAGTTTTTCTGTCACTCTCTCACAGGTGCCTTTACTACTGGGAGAATATGACAACTGCACGACGGACTGATTATGCCCAGCTAAAATCGACAAAATTAAGGTCTCGTATTTCCATTTCCCCCTTCTCCGAAACTAAAAAATTGAACATGTTAAATATTTAAGACTAACAAATGTCGGCCTCGTGGTGTAATGGTCAGCGCATTTTCGCCTACCATGCAAGAGGTCTCGGGTTCGATTCCCGACATGGTTGATATGAAATATTATTTAAAAGGGTGTTTTACGCTAGAATATTTCATAGTCCCTAGACTGGCACCTGAATCGTAAGACTGATCACCTCACCCTCATGTAACAAAAATGATCAAAATACGCTGCGATTGGTATACCAGTGCTGTGCCCTATGCACTTTTAGGTGCGGAAAGGGAATGATGATGATGATGATGATGATGATGTGCCAGCAAAGCCGTGGAGGCTATTTATCCGATACGCCATTCCATACATTGCTTATACATATAATAATACCTTAGAAATTAATTTGAAAAATACAATTTTTAGATAAAAACCTTTGTTTTTTATCAAAATTACTTTAAGGGGGAGTTTCGGGACACTTTTACATTATGATTGACTTATGGATATTCCTCTAATATCAATCAAAGCATATCAAAAGCAGAATTCATCGCGTAATATGACATTTCCCCATAATTCAACCCTTCGGTTTCAAATGGACCTCCTCTCCCATAGTGAATATATCAAGCCGCCAATTTAATCGATATTTTCCCAATTTAATGGAATCCTACTAATCAATCAATTTGAATACGAGCCGAATAGATTCTATTGCGTCGACAGCGCCGAAATGATAGTGATTACGCCGGAGTTAATCCAAATTTAAGCGTTCATCCTTTATCAACAATTTTTGTAAGTATATTAGTGTACAACCGCATACCGGCTTTTCTATGTCTACCCGTTTTATCAGTATCATAATTACAGCTTGCCCAACACATACCGCACACCGCATCTGAGGACATAAGTCTCCTTGGCGGTGCCCATATACACGGAAAATTTGCTCGTTGTCAAACGAGAAAAGCTGCCCGAAGGAGCTCTCTCTAATCTGGTAGCAAAAAAGTTTAAAAAATAAAATAAAAAAATCCAGAAGTACATAATACGAACTTAACATTATTTTTGGTACGTGTACTTGTACACACACAAATCTGGATTTTCTCCCAAGGGGGAATAGGTATATATTTTTATTTATATCCCTACAGAGATGAGGTAGATTTTTTTTTTCAAATTCAGGATTATGGATATTCGAGCGTTTACAGGACTTATGACCTGTCAAAATAAAGTAATCTGCTTAATTAAAATACTTAACTTCAATATCAATACATAGATGGCGCTCCAACTCGCTTGTGGATGGTTTCTCAATTCGTAACATAAATACAAAAATCAAAAATGTTACCTGGTGTGGATATTCGCTAATAAGCTGAATGGGGAATGTTGTAGTACTTAAAGTGGCCACTTAACCCAGCCAATGACAGTTCATAAGCCCTGTAAACGCTCGAATATCCATAATCCTGAATTTGAAAAAAAAATTCTACCTCATCTCTGTAGGGATATAAATAAAAATAATCTGTACTTCATTGTATTGAGAAAAGAGGAAGTGAATTTTCCACTGATTGGGATTAAATTGATTGGACATGATAAATTCGTCGAAATGATTACAAAATTTTTAAAAGCCTCGAAATTCTTTTTGGAAGCCACCAGATCTGTATCTCCGACGGGACCTATAACAGGGCCACGGATAGAAGCACAAAGCTCCATTCGGTAATCATAAAGAGAGAGAAAGAAAAAAGACTAAGCAATGTGTTCAGAAGAATGGTTAGGATATTCGCAGCAGCACGAAGGGGAGTCAGCAATATTGAAAATTTATATTTTTGGTTAAATTTACCATGACCTGATAAAAACTGCGTAGTTCAGAGATCGCAAATAACCCAGAAGATTTTAAGCACGATTAAAAGATTAATGGAAAAAAGAAAGGTAACCCTTCCTGAAGTGGAAGATTTCCATCGCGATTGCCAAGCATCAAGAAGAGCATTTAAAGTCTTTTTTTTTATTCGATTGAGACATTTCTTCAGTTGGAAGTAGACGGACGCCACCAATAACAGAGGAACGCCTTCTTTTTAGGCGGAAATTAGCAGATGGTCGCTAAACCTTCAGATCTAAAGGAAACAAGCCCGTTATAATCGGGAGTGCATCCGTCAAGCATGTCCTATATGCTCTAGAAAGAGCCAGAAGAGGTTGCCTTTGACCGCTGAAAATAATTCGCCTGAAATATTGCAACTCACATCGGTGTGCCTAACAGCCAGCTGCATAGCATAACATTATCATAGACCATTGAAATTTCAACAGACAATCCCCAGCTGGCGCAACTTTGTGGAAAGCCATCTTTCCCAAATTCACGGCTTTCCTAGCATGAAAAGTGTTAGAAAAAATTATTTCAAGGATTACACCAAGGTTTGAAACCGAATTTGATGCTCGAATAGAAGTATCCAGAAATTTGATAGAAGGAGGACACACAAAATTACCTTTTAAAAGTGAGAACTCAGTTTTTTGAGAAGCAAAACTTAATTTATTTCGAATACCCCAATCGGATACTTTATTCAATGCATTAGCTGCGTCACCCTTCAAGGATCTGCGGCTATTGCCCTCAATCAAAATACATCCATCATCGGCAAAAGCCTGAATCATACATGATGAAGGAAGGGGAAGTTCGAGAAAATCATCGAACAATACATTCCACAAAAGTGGTCCCAAAACAGAGCCTTGAGGACAGCCACATGAAATTTCGCGGGATAAAAGTGTACTTCCACCGGGATACACAACGTTTCGATTTGAAAAATAGCTTATATAATTTGAAATAAGTTTGCAGGTATTTGTTAAAGTCGTAGCTTGGAAAGAATCATCGGCCACCAAGCATGGTCGAAGGCACCTGAGATATCAAGTAAGGACATTTTTTTTGTATGTGTTATTAACGAAATTGCTTTTCGCAATTATAGCAACATGCGGACTTTGTCCAGAGAGGATTCATTAGCTTCAGTGTACACAAGTCTGTCGCTGCTCATCCTGTCCACATGGTCTCTCCAGTATCTTCGTCTGGATCTGATCCGTCGCACAATATCCTCTACTTCACACGTATCACCAACTATAGTATTACGGATTCTGTCTCGGAGCGATTTTCAGGTAATGGACATTATCACCTGCAGTTCTGAGTAACAGGCGCGTGCGGTAAATATTATCAGTAGGGGTGCTAACAAAAAATAATCGTGGTCTTACTTTTGGTAGGCATGATACGAGGCATCTAATTGAAATCAATATAGAATATAATCACTTTTGTAAAGTGTGCTCGAGTATTATATAACAAAAATAATACTATATATTTTTTTTCAAAATACCCGAGAAAAACTGTTTTCTCGTGCCGCGAGAGTGATTCAGAAGAGCAATCCAGATGCCTTTAAAAATATATGTTTGCTTACGTAATAATATTTCATTTTTATTTTTGCTATTTTTAATTATGTACGTGCTTTCACTTTCCATTGTGTAGTATCCCAACTCAACACAGGGTCCTTGGACTCATTGAGTTTGGGATACGCTGCTATTGTATTTTTTTGTAATATTTATGTATTTTATTGAATTAATAAAATAAGTAAATAAAAATAAACTGTTGGTAATATTAATTAATTTGAATTTGAATGCGCCTCGTGCTTTCTTTTTTAAAATCAATATCATTTTATGGGCATGCCTATATTTGCTAAATATGATATTGTATAACTATGGTAATAACATTTTTAAATATTATTTTATTTTTTTGGAGAAACCAACAGTTCTACAACCACATTTATAGTAAACAAACAGATATAGTATATAAACTCAGAACCAATAACAGATTTCCAAAAAGTGAACAAAGTTAGTAAAAAATATATATTACATATTATATAAATACATGTAAGTTTATACACATAAAAATATTATTTTCATGTGCTCGTATATATTTTTAAATAATCAAAGAATTTTTTTTTTTAAAGAGCAGTAAGTTATTGTAAATTGAGCGGAATTAGGACAAGGATGCTTGAAGAGAGTATAAGGAAGGGAAGGGAGATGTACATATTTATTGTTATAATGACTACTAAGTTACATAAAGCATAGTGTAAATTTTAAATCTGACGGAGTGATGTTTTTTTAGTCTATGTCTTTAAATTTTGTATTGTACACTGAAAAAGTCATACGAAAAAAAGCAATTTGAACGTACGATGTCTTACTTAATGGTACATGAAACAGGTGGTACCGTCTACTGGCTGGCACATGTATTGTTATTAAACTAAGTAATTCTGCACAGTCAACTATTTCTGTCATAATTTTGTAGAGCTGTAGTTGGTCCGCATACACTCTGCGATATTGCAGAGAAGTAATTCCATGGTAGGTGGAGGCAGCGAGAATTGACACATAAGAAATACCAGTTTTGTATTTTAGGTACTTTATAAATTTGTTCTGAATATTTTCTATTCTTGTTATAGTATATATGGCATACTGGGGATTCCATATCTGAGATGCGTATTCCAAATGGCTTCTGACAAATGTATAATATAATGAAATTAGGGCCTTTGGATTATCAAAGTGTTTACTCATTCGAATTATGAAACCTAACATGCTCAATGCTTCAGAGGTAATTTTACTGATTTGCGGTTCAAAAATACGTTTAAATATAGTAAGTATAAACTTATATGTATTTATATAATATGTAATATATTTTCTTTACTAACTTTTTATACTGTGTGGAAATCTGTTATTGGATCTGAGTTTATACACTATATCTGTTAGTTAACTATAAATATGTATGTAGAACTATTGGTTTCCCAAATAAAATAAAATAAAATGACCTTTTTTTTTCATTTGACATCATTACTGGCTTTACAGCCATATATTTGAAAGTCGAAAGATAAATCATGTGCGAAAAATACGTAAAATACCCAAGAGCGCAATTTAGACTCATTTTCCTTTTATTCGCAAATTATTTTTTTATCCTTAGGAAAAAGGAAAGCCAAAGTGTTCGGAAACCCATAAAGAAACGTATCTAATCCTTAATTTGCATAAAATCAATCAGGATTAAAGGATGTAGAGAGATGAATTTCCTCCCTAACCCCTAACGAATGAAGTGCTAGGAATAAAAATGGGCGGCTGAAGGGTATTTATCGTACTTTAGTGTTAGGTACGATGTGTGAAGGTTAATTATCGCTGTTTCACTGTTTTGTTCAGTGGAATAAATTTAATTATTTATTTGTTCCAGATAAATGTTGTTACAAGCGAAATTTTGTATTTTAAAAACTAGCACGGCAACATATTTATTTAACTGTATTGTCCCACTACCAAAAAAAACAATAAAATGTTCTATAAAAATACAAAAATCAATTACAAAAGTTATTTTTAAAAAAAACCTTTTTCTTTTCCCACTTTTCAATTATTTGAACAATTTAAGGCTTTAGACATAAAATTGATTTATCAAAAGAATTGTTTGCTTCAAATACATAAAGACAAAATAAATAGAAGTGTTTTAACGTCACAAACGTAAGTACGCGACCTAGAACAAGTAGTAACATCTGAATTCCAAAATTAAAAACAACTACTGCACAACATCATTATACTTACAGAGGAATATTTTTCTTCAATGATATGATCAAAGTAAATAAAAAGTACAGTCAGAAATAAAACATATTTAAGAAAAAGGTGAAACGTTATATTTATAAATATTTTTTGTGTAGCGGTGAATAAAAACATCGTTTTTTGTAATTTATATGTTATCCTAAAAATATATTTATAATTTGAAATTAAATAAACAAATTATCGAAAGACGTCACTCCCTGTTATGTACCCAACAATGGTTTTATTTTACGTAATGGGAAACGTTAATGTAATTATTTGTATTTAATTAATATAAAAATTGTATTTATTAGTTATATAGTTTATTTATATTTTTTTTAATGGCTCCAAAAATATTGAATATCAAACTCAATCACAAACAATTTCAAAATCAACATGGATATTGTGGAATAATGTTTTCATACATAAATGTGAAAAAGAAATTTAATAAAAATATATTGCTAGAAAAACGGGACGTGTTTGGCTTTGGTTGTTGTGACGTCAAGCTTTGTGATAATGTTCTGAACATATTTCAATGGCCAGGAACAAATAAACATGAATCTTGACGTATTAGGGGCGTGGCCGATAAAATGACTGTTTTTGCGGGAATTCAAAATTATAATTTTAAAAATATTTTTTATGCTTCTAATAATTGGTAAAAATATTTTTGTATTGTACAGTATTTTAAAGACCTTTATTACATTAAAAATGTAAAAAAAATAGGTAATATTTCCCTATTGGCATTGAAGCACAAGTCTGATAATTTTACCTGCATATCAAACGTGATCAAAATACGCAACACTTTTTTTACCGGTAAATCACCCTACGTATTAAGTTTTCTTCATATTTGTCTAAAAAAACAAATGCCGCGCGCACAAGAAACCGCCAAAAACTCAATTGGCGCGATTACCATAGACACGTAAAACTACGGAAGAAAGAGCTGACAAAGAAGCGTCATAAAGATATACTGTAAGATTTGAAAAGAGAACAGAATGATTGAACTGAAGTCATGGAATGTGACATCAAGTAGATGGGAATGCGTGATGGGTTATACATACATACAAGTGGGGCAAAGAGCGAGAAAATTTATCTATGGAACAACAATCTAAATAGCTACGTCTATGAGAGTTGTACCAAATATAAAAATGCTCTGTCACAAATAAAAAATAAACATGGCGGGTGTTTTTCTTCTCATCAAAATAGAGTTTTTGTTTATTTTGTTCGGTAAATTACACATCTTTCTTGAATTATCATAATCACCATTTTTTTATCCGTACCCAGTGAAAAAAAGATCAGTGTTTTTAAAATTTAAAATTGTATTTGTTAGTAGACTATCACACTAAGCCAATCATTCATTAAATATATATTTAAGTATCGTATTATTGCTATGATTTGTTAAAATTTTGTTATTTTTAAATTACTCCATCCTTGACGTCACAAGTACCGACTCCTTGGTGAGTTCTGCTGGATGGTGAATTAGCTTTCAAAAAACCGAAAATTGTCGGCCTTGTGGTGTAATGGTCAGTCCGTCTGCCTACCGTGCAAGGAGTCTCAGGTTTGATCCACGACATAGTTGATATGAAATGTTTATTAAAAGGGTGTTTTCACACCAAAATATTTCATAGACCCTGTAGTGGTATCTGAAGGGTAAGACTTATCATCTTACCTAGATGTGATAATTATGATCTAGATACGCTGCGATTGGTGTACCAATGCAATTCCCTATGCACCATTAGGTGCTGAAAGGGAATGATGATGATGAAACCAAAAATCAATCACAACAGTCTATCATTGGTCGATTCGGAAGAACTAGTGACGTCGTTCAAAGAAGTTCGTTTTTATTACACAATTCTGGACCTTAGAGGTTAAAACACGGAAGTCCGATTTTTTTATATTTTAAAATTAAAAATTCATTGATTTGAATAAATAAATTTAATAACTAGCTGGAAATGGTAAATTAAGTCAAAAATCAATTTTAGTATTAAAGTAATATGACATTACAATCTGGTTAACTGTATTAGTTACAAATTATTCCAAGTTAACAACCCCCGAGGAATAATATACACTTTAAGGGTAGATTTCTATCTATGTCTTCAACAATAGCCTTCAAGCCAGGCACTTAGCTGTGTCTACAAAGGAAATTTCGAATAGCGCTAATTAAATCTTATACAGCACTATAATATTATATCTGGGAAATCACGCTACAAGTGAATTATGAATTGTACCAAATAAATGGCTAATTATGAAGAACAAATTTAGATAATGAACGGACTCAAAATTAATGATACGTTAACCAATCGCCAAAAGATTGAAATATGCTTGAACAGATCCAAATCATTTGGAAAACAAAATATAATGACGTTTAATGATATTTGTTGTGACGCCGCGCCGTGAGTAAAGTCGTGGATTCTAGATCAGGAGGTCCAAGGTTCGAACCGCACTCTACCGCAACTTGTTTCCAAATTTCTAACACGGTTATTTGTGACTTACGAACAAGGAGTAAACTATAGATATCATTATTAATTCGATTATTTTTCTGATGTTGTTTATCGCTTTTTAATTCTTAGTTTTGTCTTATTTGTCCGAAACCTTTAATTCAATTTTAATTATGTGACAAGACAAAAAATACTGAAAAGGGAAATCAAGTGAAGAAATGTCCGTCACGTAGTGTACTGGTTGGTGTGTTCACCTACCACGATTGAGATCCCTAGTTTGATTTCTGGGAATGTTGATAAGAATTATTCATTTTTTAATGTATTTTTCCAAGACTGGTACCTGGTACCTTGGAGTTTGTAACCGTTGTGTGGAGCCCACAATACATAGCAAACAAATAAAGAATTGAAAATATTCAACGAAAATTTTTAAAATACCTAGATTATACAAACAATAAAACTCTTTGTACTTACAGCCAATCTGCCAAACAAAATGGATTTTTTACCCTTGAAAATAGACGCACTGTATCTGAATTATGCTATTTACATAAATTATTAAATTGTAAAGAAGACCATTTTAACCTACTCTCCAAAATTAATCTCAATGTCCCCTTTCGCGTGACAAGAAATAAGTATTTATTCCATCTGCCAGTCTGTAGCACTAACTATGCACAACACTCTTTCCTCAATCGTTCTTGCTCTAACTATAATGTTTTTTTTTCATCTATTGGTTTATTTTACACACCCCTTTATTTATTTTAAAACAAATTAAGACTTATTATTGCTGGCTGCAATACGATCCCACTTAATATTTAATGATGCACACTCCTGAACACTTACTCCCACACTAATACACATAAACACACATATACACACATCTACACTTACTCTCATACAAATACACATAAACACATCCTTTTGTTGTAACACAATTTTATAATATGTATGATTTTTATTTAGAAATTTTGCTGGTCTGTCTTTAAACTGTATTTTTTTTAATGTTATTATATCATTGTCGACTGTTTGTTTCTTTAAAATAAATAAATCATAAACCCAAAAACTGATCACCTTACCCTCCTGTAACAGATATTGAATATACGCTCTGTATGATTTTACAACAAAGGGCACCATGCACCATCGGGTGTGGATATGAGTTTCATGATCACAAGGTTCAAAGTAGTCCTTTTTTTTCATATATTTTTAAGAAATCTCGTCGTACAAATTGAATGCTCTAATTTTGATCGTGCCTAAGGAAACATTTTTTATATGCAATTTTCTATAGCACTGAATCCACTCAATTATTGATGTTTGTTATAATTAAAGCTTCTATTTAAAATAGAATTCATTATCAAAACGTTTCGTAGGTATTAAATTATAAATTAAATGGTAGATAGGGGCTAGAATCCTAACCAGCAACGTGCTCTGCAGCTGCCAGGCGTGTTGTATGAAGTTTAAATTCGCCATTCAATGGTCTTATTTTAACCAAAATGGCGTCAAGTAAATAACTCACTATTATCCATGATGTTTAATAAATAAACACGCTAAAATCATGCTAAATGCCATTTTTATTTATGATAATTGCCGGCACATTCCGACCGAAGACGCAGGTTTCACCTGAGTCAAAGTTTCGGCCAATTTTCGGCTGAAACACAAAACCGCGGTCGAAACTCGTTGTATTGGCCGAAACTGTCCGAACTTGAAACCGAAATTTCGGCCCGTCATCGTATTTACATCTTATTTATTTATTTTTATTTTATCAACATAAACGGCAAATCTGCCTTTTACAAACATGTATACTCGTAATACTAACATATTTGACTTATTTTTTTTTTTTAAACATAAATTTCCTTATACCTAAGATTTATAAAAAAACATTAAACCTAAAAATTAAACAAGATTTATATTTAAAAAAATAACCTCAAAATTATATAGCATATTTAGTAGAGAGTTTCAATAATAAAACATTCTACAGTAATACAACAAGAAAATCATAAGTACTGTTTCATACAGCTGGGCAAAGTGAACAAAAAACTGTATATATTATGATTTAATTCATTTGCATGAATAAATAAATATAATTACCATTCATCATCTTTGAAAAAGATCAAAGGGTTTGTTTTATAGAAACAATTCCCTACACTAAATATATCAGATACGTGGGAATAACTTTTGCCGAGTTCATGAAGTCTATTTAATACGGCATTACAAGTATACACTGTCCGTGAATTGTTGCCACAAAACGGACCTAAGTCTCCTTGTCGAACGAGAAAATCTGCCTGAAGGAGCTCTCTGTAATCTGTTAGCAAGAGAGTAATCCAGAAGTACGTAATATGCACTTTATTGAATTGAGAAAAGAGGAAAGTGAATTTTTAACTGACTGAAAATAGATTGATTGGATATGATCAATTCGCCGAAATGATTACAAAACTTTTTAACAGCCTCGAAATTTTTTTGAGAAGCCACAAGATCTGTATATTCGACAGGACCTTTAATAGGGAAACGAAGTAGCGAGAAGTTCCATACGAAAATCATAGAGAGGTGAAAAAGGACAAAACTACAGGATGCGTTCGGAGGATTGATTAAGATATCCGCAGCAGCATGAAAGGAAATCAACAAGATTTAAAACCATAATTAATATTTACACACCAAAGCTGGTCAAATTCTGGAACCAAAATTTATTTACAAGTAATTCAAATAGATCAAGTCAAAGAAGGAATCGTGTGTTAGAAATACCGCATTGTCAAACGAGGCTCGCACAGAGACATGTATATTTTATAGGCCCGAAAATATTTTATTATTTTTTTACTGATAATATGTATATCATTGAATCCAAACATTCAAAATTTTCTTTCTTTTAAAAAAGATGCACTATCCTGGATTCAAACGTAAGATATGAACTCTATTTTTCTATGATTTATTTTGTTGCTCTTTAATAATAAAACATTTAAGTTTGTAAGTGAAAATTCTTGATGGAAGTTCATTGTAATTTATTATATAAATAAAACACGAGTGATACTTTAATCCACAAATTTGGAATATCCAGTGACCGGTTTCATCGCTTTCGCGACATCTTCGAGACTCTTTAATAATAAGGAATATTTTTGTGTTTTTTTTTAATATTTTTTATTTCCTTTTTAATCACTATATAAAAAAAAACATATTATCTTTTACAGAATATTTTATTTTTTCTTTCTTATGTTACACAAAAATATTACAATTGTCCATTATTTATTATAGGAGCAAAAATTCATTAACATTTTCTTGTAAACCCACGAACAGGCCATGCCTTTGTGGGATTTTTTTTCTTTACTATTTTTACTATTAATATGTATTTCATTGCTATGTAATTATGCTTTATTTTTTTAATACTCTGTTTTATCACTTATGTTTATTGTAAAAAAAAAAAAAAATGACATGCCAGTGATAATGAAATGCACAATATATGATACTCGTATTACGGTTACGATACCCCCCAAGTCTTCATTCAGACTACAACATCGCGCCTCTAGCTGCATGCTTTCTTAGCTGAGAAGACAATCCATCAACAAATAAGAGACGTCTTGAGGTGTGAGAGCTTAAAGTGGCGAAGACAGCTCAAAAAACTATCGTGGCCGGTGAGGATTTGAGTCGGCTCGTCGCCAACATGTTGCGTTTCCCTGAAATCAAGGGCATTAACGGTTGAAGAGGGTTAAAATACCTTTTCAAAATGGCGGGGCGTCTGCTTAATCGCCCAGGTTTGATAGACAAATACTCGCACACTTAGCTGCTAATAGCGTCTAATTAATATCTAACGGTTTACAATGAAGTGGTTCCTTAATCCGATATTAAACCTCTGTGCCTAATTATTTGTGACAACATTGTGTAAATTCAAGTACTGGTTTGTTACAATGGCAGGATTAAATTAATAATCATGGTTTACATATTACAATAGAGATGGAGAACATTTTAAGGAAAGACATATGGAAGTGTAGGCATTTACAGAACTTACTAATTTACACATTTACACATTGTGTAACATTCACCATTCTGCGTATGTTAGAATATAAAATGACAAGAATATTGATATTTATTATCTAAAACGATATCCATCTCTCTTGTAATCTGTTAATCTTAATAGCTCCCTTTAGCTTAATCACAAATAACTATCGACGTGCTAATAAGCGACGTGATAAAAATTTGTCACCGTAGTTGTTTATCGTATTTGCGATCACAGTGGAACATCTGTAAACACCTAATATTAAATGTCAAAATATTTACGTTTCGCGACGTGTAATCCTGCTGCGCAATCACATGTTTGAATTTCACAGGTGTAAATATGAAAAATATTCTAAAGCAGTGATAAATTACAGCACAGAAAACCCAATCTTGAGAAAAATCAAATTTTTTAAATCTCTGTGTTCTCACATAAATCCAAAAACAGTGTGTTTAACCATGTCCCTAGAATAGAATATTTTCACAAATCGTGAATAACATAAAAAATAAAATGTATATCTAGAGTGGATTTTAACGATTCTAATGATATAACTATTAATGTATTCATAAACATTTTGCATTTATAATTTTCGGGTTTAAATATGGGCACGTACAAACCGGCTCGCAGTTGGCGCACGTCATTTTGACGTCACGTGTTATGACGGTCGACTGCGCTCCTAATAAACATTGCGTACTAGTTTGGTGCCAAAACGTCATATGTGCCGTTTGTCCCACAGGATGAGAAATGTCTCATTTTCAGGTTATTCAAAATAAGCATATTTAAACCTTGGTAAAAAATTTACCCGACATTGCACAAAAAAAATTACTATTGTAATTTTGTGCTTGTTAAAAAAAACAAAAAAAAAACGTGGAGGCTACATTTCACTTTTCTGTCTTAAAAATCCTTGTTTTGATTCCTAACTTTTTTTATTTTTAAACATTTACACAAAAATATTAAAATTAAATTCCTGTAAAATTAAAATTATATATATAAGTAAATAACTCGGCAGCAGGTCCTTTTACATTGTTTCAATTGTTTTATGCTTAACCTCCATTAATAATAATTTTATTTGAAAAACATTGCATATTATACCAAATTTAATATTTTACTTTATTTTTACAAATTAAAACAATGTTTTTAAATTTTTTTTAAAGAAATATTTGCGTTCTTATGATCAACCAAAATATTTCATTTTAAGGGCCATTTTCAACAAGTTGAAAATAATAAATAAATAAAATACTTAAACTCATTAAAATAACATTATATCCATTCATAAGTTAACCCATAGAAAATTTGTCGATAATGATCCTTAAGATAAAAATAACTTTATTTGATTTACTTACATATAACTTTGAATTATGTATCCTCACCTCTGTTCTGTATAAATACATTTAACTTTTTAATAAAGATACCAGTCTCGAAGATGTCGCGAAAGCGATGAAACCGGTCACTGGATATTCCAAATTTGTGGATTAAAGTATCACTCGTGTTTTATTTATATAATAAATTACAATGAACTTCCATCAAGAATTTTCACTTAGAAACTTAAATGTTTTGAAAATAACTAGTTTGGGTAGAGTTGGGTTTGAACCACGGACCTTTGATCCGTGAGTCTAAAACACTAACCACAGGACCACAAGCCGATTTTTACCAACAACTTTTTTTCCATTAACCGTAATTTGAGCAAACGTCTCATTACTGTATTTAATTCACTATTCTATATATCACTTCGCAACATGTTACATGTTTTAGGTATACTGTATTGCGGTGTCTTTTTGCCATATTTATTACAATATCTAGAAACTGCTAGCCCTCCCATACTAGTAAATCTGTATTTTAATCATGTTATAAAAACAGACATTATGATATGATTATTTTTTGTTTTAAAAAAATATCCGAAATAATAAAAAAAATGTACAATTTGGCCTAATAGTAGGCCACGCGAGCGTTGGGGTATAAAATTAAGCGCGGGTTTCCATTGATAAAAAATCATCACCACAATCCGAAAACGATAAAATAATATCTTTTTTCAATATATATTTGGACCCCTGTATTTAGTAGCCTTATTTGTCATATACGAGGCTAAGGTACTCGGAAAAAATCATTTTTGTTTGTCTTGGAAATAGGATGTTCGATCACTGATTTTGGTTTATTACCTTTAGGAGTCCAATCACTATTGTTGCTAAGTCCAAGAACAATGACGCGTGATAACTACTTTTAACTACATTGTGGATATCTGTTAAGGACATTCCATCTTTCCTGCATTCTGCTTCAAGATTATGGCGTTGTAAGATGAAAAATGGGCACTGAAATAACAGGTGTTCGATACTCTGTGAAGAAACATCCTCGCATGGACAATAGTCATCATTCCTTAATTTAAACCTATAAAGAGAACTTCTCATTGCTCCGTGTCCGGTTAAATTTTGGGTGGTTTCGAAAGTATTTTGGTGATGACGATGGAAGTTTTCTGCATCAGCCAGCGTTGGAAAAAACATTTGAATGATTTTACCTGTAGAAGAAGCGCGGTAATGATCCTCCCAACGCTGCTGCGTATTTTGTTGACAGTTGTCATCATTCCTTAATTTAAACCTATATAGGTAACTTCTCATTGGGTCGTTTCGAAAGTACTTTGGTAATGACGACGGAAGTTTGCTGCATCAGCCAGCTTTGGGCTTAGTGATTTTACCTGTAGAAGAAGCGTGGTAATGATCCTCTCAACGCTGCTGCGTATTTTGTTTTATACAGCGTTTAGCAAAGCTAAGAGGAAATTCTGAGAAGAAAGGTGCCGTTCTTTTACAAATTGCGGCTCTTGCTCGTTCATCCGCTCTCTCATTTCCTACGATACTAGCATATTTGAATAATCATCCCTCTGATTTTTAGATGCTTAATTTTTAATCGATTTGACACACGTTTAATGAAAACGTACATAAATTAAATTAAATGATTACATAATTATAAATTTAATGTGACTGAGACGTTCATTATGGCGTGTTTGTCTCATTAAATTGATCGAAGAACTGAAAATAGATTTCACTTTTGAATTAGATTTGATGAATAGAGGCCTTTCATTTCTGTTACAAAGAGATGGAAAATAATAAGACGAGGAATTAATTTGGGAATAGTAAATGTTCTAGCATTTGATACGTACGTATATTTGTACGTATAGGTTTAATGTTCTCATAAGTAATTTTAATAAATCACTGTCATTTAATTTCACTAAAAGTTTCGTTTGACATTTCGGCTCTGAAGCGAATAAACAGGGTTTGGATCTTAGAGTGTTAACATAATAGAGTCACCCATACGGAAAAAAACCATTATATGATTAAAATTAATAAAAAACACGTCGCTTTTAACCACTTTTTTTTCTACCGACCGGTTTCAAAGCTGCACTAGCTACTTTATCGAAGTATAATTAACTAATGAATTTTATCCTATTTTATTTTTACAGCGATTATTAAATATTACATGGGTTTATATGGGGCTTACGAGTCAAGTGTTTTTGTCATGCTGTTTTTCTATTTATAACGGGAAGTGTGAAATGAGATGGATACGATTTTTAAAACTAGACTAGACAAACAGTGGATTAAACAAAATGTTATTTGAATCAACAAATTACAACAGGGATGGAGAATACCTTAAATAAGGGAATATGGATATCAAGGCATTTACAGGGCTTATGACCTGTCATTGGCTGGTTTAAGTGGCCACTTTACACACTGTGTAACATTCACCATTTTGCCTATGTTTGAACATCCATATTTCTTCAATTGTTCCATTTGTTGATTTTAGTGAAATTAAAGAGCTGAAACCTTTATTGTTGTGAAGAGATTCATCTGACTGAATTATTTCACATACTAGGCAACGCCTGAAAACAAATATTCCTTGATATCCATATTCCCTTATTTAAGGTATTCTTCATCCCTGTTGTAATTTGTTGATCTTAATGACTCCCGAGGGGGTGAAATCCAGTCTTTTGTCTACGAACATTTGGACAAACTCAAATATTGTTATTTGAATCGCTTTTTTTTGAATTTCTAAGATTTCCAAGTTGTAGACAACTTTAATATTTTATTTTCACATGAAGAACTTTAAACTTTTTAGTCTTTACTACAATTATAATCATTTTCTATCAGATAGTTCACGAATTCAGAAAAAATATTATTATCAATTATTAAATAGCCATTAATAAAAAAGACGCTAGCGACTTTCGTCAAAGCAATTAACTTTGCTGGACAAGTTTCAGTAAGTTTTTTATGTGATTCCAATTCACTGTATTATTTCAAAGGGAATTAATAACAGATCTAAGAGATATTTGTCGTAACATTGTCTTAATTTTATAGTTAATCCAATTATCTGGATCTCTGCATGTCCGGATAACGTCTAGCACTTATAATTTCGGGTAACTGTTGCAATCAGATTATTTTTATGTTCTGAACCGTGACACTAGAAATCAAAATCTGCTATTTATTAAATCTTCTAAGATAAACTTTTGTTTTTTATTCCCCAATGTCCAAAATGTGTAGAGGCATACATCATACATTCTAGAGACTATTTGCTGCAAATCAGCCTTGCTGCTTGCTAACAGAACTGCATCGTCAGCATACAACAAGCAGCTTACTGAAAAATTATCCATTTTTGCTCCAATACCCATACATTCTATCTCTTTCATACAGTTGTCCATGTATAGATTAAACAACCATGGTGACATTACACATCCTTGCTTCACGCCTTTAGAGCTCGCAAACCAAGATGTAAATCCCCCATTAATTCTTATACACGCTGAACTCCACATGTGATGTAATATAATAACAATCTAGAAAAAAATGTTAAAGTAATCAATAATAGAATTCCAAAGAATACAATTTTTAAAGGATAATCAGACATAAATATTAAAATGTTAATTATAAATTATATAAATTTAGATTCATACATAATCAAATATACAAAAAATTGTTTCTAAAGTAATTTTAACAAACGTATTAAGTGATGATTTATAATAAAGGACCCTTATATAAATATAAAATAAATTTAAAAACTTTGTTTTAAACCACTTTTTTTTTTCTACCGACCGGTTTCAAAGCTGTACCAGCTTTTTTATCAAAGTGTTCTTAACTAATGAATTTTACTTTTTTGATGCTTACTTTACTTATACGCATATCTAGCTAATCAATACTACACGTAGTGCTAATAAATAAGTATATTTATCTTATTAGAAAAAATAAACAATAACTGGTTTTAACCAGCTGCTTTTAACAAAGCTGTTTTTATTTATTTTATTAGAATGAATAACCACACAGTTAGTGCTTCAAACATACATTTTATAAAATAATATGTTCAATAAGTAGACACGACATACATCAGAGTTTTACTTGGGCTAGCTGTTATCTGCAAAATGCAGATCATAGGTTATGTGGTGAGCCAGGCTTTAAAAGTAATTAAATTTGATCAAATACATAATTAAATACTTTTTTGTTTGAAAAAAAATTAAGTATAAAATATTTATCATTTGTCAAAGTAGAAAACATTCCATCTGTTGTGTAAATTTGATTATTCACACTTTTCACAAAAGTGCTTTTATCTCAGTTTTACTTTTCTATGGCTGGCTGCTTTCTGCATAATTAAGTTCAATTGGCTTAGACCGTATATATAATAAATAAATAGATAGCTGGAGTTTTACCGTAACATTTAAAAAAATGTTTGAGGATAAAGTTATAAAATATTTGGCAACTGGCAACCCTAATATATGACAAACCTAGGCAGATAATGGATGTCAGTTGTATCAAACTAATTAATATTTTAGACGAGACTTTACATTTTCCTTCCACATTCTTCTTACCTCTTGTCTTCGTATAATAATAATATATTATGATATTCTTAACCTCCAAGGCGTTTACAAAAATTTTAAAAAATTCAGTTTGATAAAATTTAAAAAAAACCCAAAGATTGACATCGTGGCACCTCACTTGAGCCCAAAACAACAAAATACTGAGTTTTAAGAATAGGTTTCTCAAAAGAATTTTGGATGTTTGGTGGTTTGACTTTGTGAGGAATGAAGTAATAAGAGAACGACGCCAAACTCCGGTGACAACTGTCATCAAACGGAGGCGATTCTGTTGGCTGGGCCATATACTGCAGATGCCTCCTGAGAGCCTTAACCACACTTGCCTACTTAATAAGGCGTCAGGTTCTCGACGTCCTCCAAGTATACTGCTGACTGTTCGTCAGTGGCTTATGTCAGAACTACGGGACACGAACCTGACTATCAGCCAACAGAGATGCATGGAGACTCTTTGTGGACACCATGTGTATTTTGTCAAAAAACTAGCCTCACGGTATGAGAAAAAGACTCCATGCGGAAAAAAACTACTGGATTAGTTCAAAGTACACCAACATATGACTATTGAAGACTGATATCGGATATTTATCATTTTTGTGGTGATAATCGTTTTTTTTAGGTGTGCTTCTCTGATAAGTCCATTTTTAAAATTTTAGTGTTAAAATCGTCGTTCGTTCGACGACGCCCATGAGAGAAATTCCATCCGGACTGCTTTGTGGAGACGATCGAACCTCCTACCAGTATCATGATGTGATCAGTCATATTATATAATATTGCGGGTATTATCCTTGGCTCTACCCAAACGAATTTTTCCAGAGTATGCTAGGCTACAACAGTTTAGAGACTAGAAGGAATGTGTACTTGACTACACATTTTTATCGATTGTTGCGCGGAATGCTCGATAATTCTGAGATATTTTAAGCATTGGTTTGTATGTTCCTGATAATTACCTAAGACAGCGTCAGCATATATTGTTTCATATTCCGATATTCAGGACCAACCTGCCTACGGTTATGCTTGTTGGAAGGGCTACCGCTATGCTGAACGACATCGCTCTGGATGTTGATCTGTTCCTTGTATCCGAAGGGGTTTTCCGGAGCAAGATTCTCCTACTACTTTGACGGAGTCTCTTTTATGTATTTTTTTCTTTTTTATTATACGTACGTGTACGTATTGAATATATGTTTGTAATGTACATGTTATATTTCAATAAATGAATTGGATTGAATAAATGAATTTAATCAAATTAAATAAATTAATTTAATTGAATTGAATTGAGTCTCTTTCAAGGGCGCCTCTACATCGTGCAAGGGACTATGGGGCAAGATCTGTACAGACTCATATAGAAAAATTGGTTGCTGCTTCAAGTCAAAGAATGGTTTTCTGATGACCGAGAGTAAGTATTTATGCTAAGACTATCACTGCATTTCTAGCTGAAAAAAAATGTGCTTGTTTACCTTGATTTTACGTTTTATTGTTTTTATAATCTAGGAATTTTAAACATTTTCGTTGAACATTTTCAATCCCATAATCCGATATATTTTACATACCTCTAAATTTATTTAAAAATAAATTTAGACTTTTTATTTCTGGCTGCAATACGATCCCACTTACTAATTAATGGTGCTCACACTTACACACCTGAACATTTACTCCGACACTAATACACATAAACTGACATCTTTACTTACTCTCATACAAATACACATAAACACATCCTTTTGTTGCAACACAATTTAATAATATGTATGATTTTTATTTAGAAACTTCGCTGGTCAGTCTTTAAACCATTTTTTTTTTTATGTTATAATATCATTGTCAACTGTTTGATTCTTTAAAATAAATAAATAAATAACATATGCTTTCTTTTCGTTATGATGTTTTTTTTAATATCGCAGTACAGAAAAATCGCAGTATAGTTTTAAAATATCAAATTGGTATGATTTCCTTTGAGCAAGTAGAAGAATTTTTGTATCTGGGAAGCATGTTTTCAAGAGATGGAAGTGTAGAAAAAGATGTTGTTGTTTGGTTACGAATGATAAAATCAGGCGAGAGTGTAAATCTGAGTCAAGTATAATTGATAAGATTAAGAAAGGATATCTGAAATGGTTTGGTCACGTAGAATGAATGGACGACCAAAGAATGGCAAAACAAGTATATATGGCAAAAATGAACGGCAACATGAGACGAGGACGACCAAGGAAGACGTGGCATGATCAGATAAACCAAAATCTTAAGTCTGGTCATGTCAAAAGCAGACAGAACCGAAGGGCATGTATGACAAGATGTATGAATGTGGAAGAGACTAGGATTGTATGCCAGGATAGACGTGTGTGGCGGTCCATTCTCTCTGGCTACCCCTACGGGGAAACGGCGTGATGGTAGTAGTAGTAGTAGTAGTAGTAGTAGTAGTAGTAGTAGTAGTAGTACTAGTAGTAGTAGTAGTAGTCAGATTTTCTTATTTTTTTCAGGCTACAGCCTGAATGTTACTTTTTGCCTCTTGTAAAAGCCATGTATAGATTTTAATAATAAAACGTATTGTGTTTTCAACTGTTTTGTTCTTTAACGTTTTGCCTACAGGAATAAGCAATTAGAACTGTCAAAGAAAAGTACACAGGGTTTATTTTGTGAGGGAACGAGAGGGAAGGACGTTATTGGAAAACTTTTTCAACAAAGCACCTTGACAAATGACTGGCCATTGTATTTTATCTGAAAATATTTATAAATACACGCCTCAGACAATGCGAAAGGTGGAAAAAGTCGCATTTTATTATTACAAAGGGTTTTGGATTGTTCAACATTAAATTTATTAATCGTAGCCTTCTTGGTGTAATAGCTAAAACGTTATGCACTACGGGTTCTGAGAACAACAGAGAAATATCACATCGCTACGAATACCGATAAAAATATATTGACAAATTACAACAGAGATGAAGAACATTTAAGAAAAGGTAATTTAGAAGTCTAGGCATCTACAGGGCTTATGACCTGTCAATGGCTGGTTTAAGTGGCCACTTTACACACTGTGTAACATTCACCATTCTGCCTATATTTGAACATCTATATTCCTTTAATTCTTTCATCTGTTGATGTTTGTGAAGTGAAAGAGCTGAAACCTTTATTTATGCGGGTGAGATTCATCTAATTGAATAATTTCACCTACATACTAGGCAACGTCTGAAAATGTTATTTTTTCAATTTCTATACTTCTTCATGGACCAGGTAATTTATCAACAATATTTTGAGTTTGTCCAAATTTTTGTAGACAAGGACTGCTTATGACATTGACACGTCATAAGCCCTGTAGATGCCTAGACTTCTATATTACCTTTTCTTAAATGTTCTTCATCTCTGTTGTAATTTGTTAATATAAACAGCTCCCCAGAGAGTTGAATCCAGTCCTTGTCTACAAAAATTTGGACAAACTCATAATATTGTTGAAAAATATATTAAACAGTTTTAAAAAACTAGTTGTAACATTTTTTAAAAAATTGAATATGAAAGTCTAAGCATTTACAGGGATTATGGCCCATCATTTGCTAGTTTAGGTGGCAACCTTACACATTGTGTAACATTCACTATTCTGCCTATTTTTGATCATCCACATTTCCTCAACCCTTCCATCTGTTGACTTTTGTGAAGTAAAAGAGCTGAAACATTTATCATGTGGGTGAGATTAATCCGGCTGAACCAATTCACTTACTTGGCAACGCCTATAAACCATTTTCCAATTTTGTATACTTCTTCTTTTACCAGGTAGTTAATTCAACAACGTTTTGAGTATGTCCAAATGCTTGTAGACTGGATTTTCTCCTTAGGGAGTTGTTTGTATTTAAATTTGTTGCAACAGAGAGGGAAAGCATTTAAAAAAAAAGAAAACGGGGCTCATAACCTGTCATTGGCTGGTTTAACTACCTAGTAGGGGAATTGGTTCAGCCAGATGAATCTCACCCACGCGATAAAGGTTTCAGCTCTTTTACTTCACAGATGGAAGAGTTGAGGAAATGTTGATGTTTAAACATGGGCATAATGGGGATATTACACAGTGTGTAAAAAATAAGAACCGAACTCTCATTGTACATGTCATTTTGATATTCTCACCACTATCGCGAATAAGTTAGTTCTGCGATTATTAACTCAATTAATCCGCTATTGTCGTGTTATAATAAGATGATGATAATAATAATAATAATCAAGAACCACTTCAAGTGCTCCTCCTTCTTGGCTACATGATCTGATCTGATCCTGACTGCCGCGAGAGAAGTTCCAAACAAAAAGGTGTCGGAACTCCATTATAAGGTAGGTAATTTTATTTATTGTATTAGGGTTCGGGGGCAAAGTAGATAAAGATAATGCATCCCGCGAACTAGACCAATTTTGAGCGTTCATCTGCCATCAGGCAAGTGCCGCAATCAGTAGGTCCATTTACACGCTCCTTTCCTTGATTCAAATATTTTCAACCTTTTACAAAACTGAATGAAATTCAAAAAAAGAAAAAGAACTTAATACAATAAAACAGATTGCAAATAATAATGGATATAATGATAACTTAGTTGATAAAATATTAAATCAAAAACAAAAACGCAAACTTATAAACAAATATTTATATCGACTCCCACAGTAAATAAAGCAAACCCACGTAAACAATAGAGGCGGATTCTTTTTATAATTGACATTTTTTCAAAAAAATTATCAAATTCCCTACCATCAAACGTTAAACCGGCTTTCTACACAACTAATAATATAGGAACATTGTTAAAAAATCACAAAGACAAAGTCCATAAATATATAAAATCTGGAATATACCAATTAAATTGTAATGATTGCGATTCAACCTACATTGGAAAAACTAAAAGAAACTTTAATATTAGAGTAAAAGAACACTTAAGATGCTTAAATAATAATAATTTTTCTGAATTCGCAAATCATCTGATAGAAAATAATCATAACTTCAATATAGACACTGGATTAAAAGTACTTGTTGAAAATAAAATTTTAAAATTAGACAACTTAGAAATCTTAGAAACTAAAACAGCGATTCATAATAAGAAAACAATAATTAATAACCAAATAAACAATATTTCTTGTAGTCCTCTCCTGTCTTACTTCGAAAATAATGATTTCAGATTGCCACCCGTGTACGAAAAAAAACACTTGATTTATTGGGTCCACGTGTAGTATTTAGTGAACATGATAGAAATAAAATAAAAAGGAATCAATTCATTAGTTACGTAAACCTTGACAAAGAAGCTTGTTTGCTTTGAAACCGGTCGGTGGAAAATAAAAATTAGTTGTTTAAAACAAAGTTGTTATATTTATTTTATTATAATGAATAACCACAAAGTTAGTGCTTCAAATATAAACTTTATATGAATGAAATTCGTTTATTCTCCACAGTCCGCTTTTCATTGATACAGTCATCACTGTATTCTCCATCCACCTGGACAGAGATAACGGAAGAATAATAATCATTGATAAAACTATTAATTTTATAGGTCCTCCTTTATGCGCAAGAGGTCAAACAAAATGTCGGCCGAAAGTATGGAGTATATCCATCCCTGTCGGTTTTGATGGGCTGTCATTATCATTAGGCCGAAGTGATATCACTTTAGGCATGGAATAAGCGAGAGTAAATGGGATGGAAGCTTTTTACCTGGGTCGTTATGAAGATGCATTAAAGCCAAGGATAATATCTCTATTTTGATTATTAATAAAATTGCAAAATGGAGATCGTACATTAATAATTCTTTAATAAGAAATGAGAAGCACGTGGAGTAGTTGTAAAATTATGAATAGCTGGATTGTTTTTGTTTCCTGAAAGATAAATTTTTACAAATCGTTATTAACTGCAGTTTCAACATATTATATTTTATAAGTATATAACCACCTATTGACTGTTCTATATCTACCGGTTTCGAGACGTACCCGTATCTTTTTCAGGACACTAATTAAACCAACTTGCAAAACCCACTTTACACTTTTCGAGAGTTTTAAATACCTAAGAGTATATGTTCCAGAAAATGTCAGCTTTCAAAAAGAACGGGGAGTGCAGTTAGGAGTATCAGTAAATGTAATAAAATAAAATAAAATAAATTCGCCTGTTAATCTGAGAGAGCTCTTCCAACCACTATTAGATCATGGACTATCTCTTCGTTATAGTAACGAGAGAACCCTTTCAATACTCATTTTCCTCGGTAATTTTTTTGTATTTTCCTACCACAGTAGTAGCTGCTTATTTGTGAATAATCTACCCACCAATGAAATCTGAAGATTGAAATGTCACTATCTTAATATATCAGCTTTTTATTTCTCCCACTTATTTCCTCCCCATCCCCCTCCTCTCTTCATAGTACAGTGTAGATTTTTAGATAACTTTTGTTTAAAATTTTGTGTTTAATTATAAAATTCTGAAATCATACCTAGAATATGTCCATGTACTTCCTATTTTCTAAAAACTGATAGGTTTGTGAAGGTAGGAATAAATCGAGTCAAGGTAATATGCCTGCACTTATATGTATATTAAATTAATATGTTGATAAAGTGTTAAATAAATAAATAATTAGCGATAAGTGCGACCATTATGATTGAGCTGCTGGCTGTCCTTGTTTACTTCCTTGATTTTATTAAATTTATATTCTGTTGTTGTTTTTCAGTCTTGAGACTTAATATTCCATCTTTAAAACAATTTTAAATAAACATTTCATGTCAAACATGTCCGTTAAGGTGGGCCGATAATTTTTTTTCCGAATTTCGAAATGAAAGGGGTCTAAAAAGTTGCGTTTTGGATTACTTAGAATGCAAAAAATATCAAAAAAAATATTCGATACTACTTTTGGCCCTCGACCAGAGCTTGAAATATTCGAAAAAGTCGATTTTTTGGAGTAAACCGGCTGTCATTTCGTATTTAAGTAAGAAAATCAGTCCAATTAAATTTTATAGTGTTTCTTTTCTAAAATAAATAAAACCCTATCAAATAAGCATCTAAGGGCGTGAGTTGCAGTTTGTTTTCTAATAAATGAGTAGCTTTGTTTAAGTGAGCCATTGTTTTCATCAATATTAGCCAGGCGCTCAACGGAATCAGTTTCGCGGAGTGTAAACTTTTTGCGTTTCGGTAGTTTTAAAGCGTGTTCCAATTTGCCATGTAAATAAGTTATATATTTACTGACATAAAATAATTTTATCAATATAGATAAATTAACAAAATTTTTAGACAGGGATAAACTTCAAACTTCGGTTGAGGGCCAAAAGTAGCGTGGTATATTTTTTCAAATAATTTTTACGTTCAATGTGATCTAAAATGCAACTTTTTAGACCCCTTTCACTTTGATGTCTATCAAAACAAAAAAATCATACATCATCAGCCCACTCCAGTTCGTGTTCAAACCCGAGACCACATGAATGATAACCAATTGCTATTCATTAAACCACGAGACAGAAAATAATATATAAAAAACTTGTTTTTTGTTTTTAATTGAATTTCTATTACAATATCGAATAAAATAATAAGGAGAAGAAAATATGAAACGTAATATTATGTTTATTGCTGACATTATTTTATTACAAGGGAATTTTGCTAAAGACATTTTTCTCCGATAACCATGAAAAAGCTAACATCTCAGTATAAGATAACATCTCTCTGGCTGCTAATCTGGGGTATTTGCCGCAGGATTTGAAAATATCGTGATATTTTTTTTAATAAAAAGAAATATTTACGTTGTTTTAATTTACACAAATATTCAAATTGTGTGGACATTTTTTTTTAAATCGTAAATATCTGTGTTAGAAAATGGAAAACAAGTCGTGATAGAGCGGGATTCTAAACTCAGACTTTGGTTTATGTGATCATGCCACGTCTTCCTTCGTCATCCTCGTCTCACGTTACTGTTCGTTTTCGCCATATATACTTAATTAAAACCACTAATTCATTTAAAATTTTAAATTCAAGTTAATTGTAATCTTTTCAAATAAATCGTAATTAAATCTTCTCTCAATTACTTATTTTTGAAAATAAATTTAAACTAGTGAATGCCCATCAATTTAGTTTTTGTTCAGTTAATAAGGCGGGCTAAATGAGAATTTCGTGTTTATTTTTCTTCCTAAAATAAATCCTAGTTTATCTAATACGTTTGTGTAAGTAGTAAGCCCATCTGTTTAAAATAAAAATAGATATTGTAAAGAGGTGAGTCGACGCATGTAGAAGAAAATACACAAGTGTTATTTTATATTTTAAAGTTTTTATATGTTTTAATGTTTGGTTCAGTGCCTCATAGCGGCGTTTATTCACAAAAAATATATGTTCACCGATAGTTTTAAATGTTAGTTTAGTCTTGTAGCCCAAAAGTCCCTGCTTCTGTCAAACCAAGCCATCAAAAGAGTCGAGAGTTTCTAATACCTAGGCACCGATTACAAAGGGAGGTATATATATATAGTTGGATAATTTATATAGCGCCATTTTTGTGAAAATCACCTCAAGGGCGCTGTACAATTAATAAATATCCCAGTACGTCGTGCAGCTACAGAGCGCATGGATGGTTGGGATTCGAGTTCCTCGTTTTCAATTAAGATCAATAAAAAATTTCAAACAGATAGGAGCTAGATTACAGGACGTCTTGCAGCTACAGAGCGCATAGACAGTTAGAAATTTAGCCCCCATTTACACATTTTAAAAATTGACAAATAAATTTAGTGTATTAATGATACTAAAAAAAATAAAAATAAAATGAATAATAAAAAGGAGTAAGATTACAACACGTCTTGCAGCTACTAAGCGCATAGACGATTGGAATTCTAGACCCCATTTATAAAATTTAGGTATTTTTAAGTTGGTATATGAAAGCTAGATAACCAATCATCGTGCAGCTACAAAGCGCATGGACGAGTGGAATTCTAGCAGAGTTAGAATGATATCAATAAATATATAAAAAATAGAGCATAGTAGTAAGTTTGTCAAGTTCTTTGTCTGTATACAGACTGTGTACAGAAAAACCGATATTTGTGTATGAAAATGAGTGTATTTGCATATAAATTTAAAGTATCTTCGTCGGTAACCCAGTGCTCGATTTCAGGCGGAACGCGGCGGAACGGCGTTCCGGAACCTCTCTCTGTAAAAAAACTAAATTATTTGAAAACAGTTAAATTTAACTGATTTATTAAACTTATGTTATTATCTATTATCTATTACGGTAAATTAACTCGCAATTTATTAATAAAGCATATAATTGTAGCTCGAAGCTAACAGATAAACAGATAGACTCATCCGCCGCCGCGCACGTGCAGTATAGCTTCCTCCCCTCCAGGTTAGAGATAGACTCGTCCGTCTGGCGTCTACTCCCCACTTCGTTCATCACTAGATGCTCAGTTGCTCAGTCGTAGTCCCGTAGTCGGGAGTCCGTGTTGTCCTGTACTGTACTCTACTACGCGCTACCCACTTGCACACACGGTCTTCTTTTATTTATCTCTGTTACGTTACTGTTACGTGTTATTGTTGTGAAATAAGATGAACAAAAAGTTAACCGATTTTTTTTTACCCTCGGGTGATACTAAGAGACTTAAGCGAACCATTGATTGTGAAGACAACCTCACGCAACCATCTTCAACGACCTTACAACTGTCAACTAGCACTGAAAAGGTAACCAGTTCAGATTCTGACGAACATCACTCTAAAGAACAAGGACAAAAGGTTGAGTGTAACGACAATGCCTTGCCAGATTGTTGGACTAATTTTCAAAAAACTGAATTTTGCGAAAAATATCACTGGTTGTTAATTAAAAATGGAAAGTTAGGATGCAGTACTTGTAAAAAAGTAGGGATCTTATCTGTTAAGAAAAAAACAGGTATGAAAATTTCAAAAGAATGGGCAAATGTTGAAATAGACAGTTATGGTGACACTAAACAGAAAAAGCAAACGTCTTTAAGGAAAAAGATTTTTGACCACAAAGAGAGTGCTGGTCATAAAGCAGCTGCTGAAATCCTAACCGAAAGTAAAGACGGAAAACTGGAGAAAACTATTTTGAGACAGAACTCTCATGAAAAAGAAATAACGGGGAAAATTTTCCGAACGGCGTACAAGGTTGTTAAAGAAAATCAGTCTTTTAACAATTTTGAAACGGAAATTGATTTGCAAGAACTAAATGGGATTAACATGGGTCGCATTTTACACTCAGACAAAGCCTGTGCTAAAATTGCTTTGCATATCAGTAAGGAAATGAAGAAAACCTTTGTAGATGAAATCATTAAGAATGATACAAAACTTGGTTTGATAATTGATGAATCCACGTCCTTAAGTAATAAGTCAAGTTTAATAGTATACGTTCGGTGTTCTTTGCCTAAAACTGGTATGAGTGGCTCCACTAACGTCTTTTTGGATCTAATAGAACTAGATGGCGTTACTGCTACAGCTGTTTTTGACTCTTTGATGAACTGTCTTCGGTCTAATGGAATATCTGACGTATTTTTAAGTAATAATTTAACAAGCTTAACTTGTGATGGTGCTGCTACTATGATCGGTAAGCACAAAGGCGTTGCAACATTATTTCGTGAGAAATTTCCTTCTGTTATTGTTTGGCACTGTGCAAACCATAGACTTGAGCTGTCAGTGTCAGACGTTATTAAATCTGTTTCAGGAGTTAATAGGTTTAAATCTTTTATTGACAAACTCTATGTTGTCTATCATGCTTCACCAAAGAACAGCAGGGAACTTCGAAGCTGTGCAACTCTTTTGGATACAGAAATTTTAAAAATTGGAAGAGTCTTGAGCACCCGTTGGGTGGCATCTAGTTTTAGATCTGTGTCAGCTGTTTGGACGTCATATGAAGCATTAGTCCAACACTTTAAAGAAGCTTCAAATGACCCGTCTAGAGACAGCAAAGATAAAAGTACTTTTTCCGGACTTCTTAACAAAATCACAGAAACTAATTTCATTCTAGACCTGGGATTGATGGCAGATGCTTTGCAAGAACTTTCAGAACTAAGTGAAGCTTTACAACATCGGAATGCAGATTTGAACTATGCGAACAGAAAATTGCTAATCACAGTTGGTTTATTTGAAGAAAGAAAAACAGTTCCAGGGTCCTACTCAACAATGGCTCAAGAAGCAGTAAACAACTTGTCTTTTTTCGAGGTTCCTCTCCACACAAAAGAAGGGAGATCAGACAATCAGCCGTTGAACCCCAAAATATTTTACGAGGCCCTTAAAACTTCTATTGAAACGAGACTACTTGATGACAAAGATGTTGAGTTAGCTACAACTCTTGAAGTTATGGATACCAAAACCTGGCCGACGAAACTCCCAATAAGTTTTGGGGAAAATGAAATGAGGAAACTTGCTTTCAGGTTCAAACTTAACGAAAGACAGTTAATTACAGGTTTACGCGAATATATCTACTCCAGAGAGTTACCAGAAAGCCTCAATCCTGTAAAACAATCAATTGACTCGGTTGCCATTTCATCAAGTGAATGTGAAAGAGGATTCTCTCAGATGAACTTAATAATTACACCGCTGCGATCTTCACTCAACATAAGAACGGTTTCTGGCCTGATGTTTTTGAAAATTAATGGACCTCCTCTTAGACTGTTTGATCCAGAGAAGTATGTTTACTCTTGGCTGGTTTCTGGACACCACTCGGCGCTAGCTGTCAAGAGTAAGGAAAGATCAAGAGAAGGCAAATACGAAGAAAACATGATGAAGTTTTGGAGTATATTTTAAGAACAATTTTTGAAACAGTTATGTTGTATTGTTTTACTGCTTTTCATTATGTTTATTAACATGTTACATACATAAACATGTATGTTTATTAACTGAGAAGTAAAAACAGCCTAAAAATGCGTAATTTTAAACTGAAATTTTGAAAATTTTCCGAGGGCCCCCGGACCCCCCTTTAGCTGGGGGGGTATGGAATACCCCCCAGACCCCCCGGTGTGTCCGCCCTTAACAGAGTTCCGGTACCTCAATTTTTAGAAATCGAGCACTGCGGTAACCTATAATTGAACGTAGTTATGCAGAAAGCAGCCAGTCCACAATTTTGAAACAATGAGATTTTGGTGTTATCGGATGCAATAAGGTATATTCTGTGTTTTGCTAAAAGCTGCTAGGTCGCTTTCGTACAAAAAACTGTTATAATCACCTTCTGAAAATAGTGTCGATCACAAAATCAGTATTTCTCAATTTGCAGAAAACACCCACAGCACTAGAATAATCTTAAAAATCATAAAAACTGGTCAAATACGTAATTTAACTCTTTTTCGTTACACCGAAAAACGAATGTATTCATTGTTTATCAGTTATCAAAAGTCAAAAACATTCCAACTGTTGTGTAGATTCAATTATTCACCCTTTTCACAAAAGTGCTATTATCTCAGTTTCACTTTTCTGTGGCTGGCTGCTGTCTGTATAACTACGTTTAATTGAACATGAATCGAATGCGTATTCTGCTTTTCATTCAGAAAACTTAATTTTAATTAGTAGATAAATGTTAACTTCCCATTGCAATCGGAGCCCTGGGGTGCTATTCTGAACAGCTCTCGCAGCCATAGAAAACACTTTATCCCGTGTATTTTGCATGTAAATACACGAGATAAATGGTTTTTCTAATGGTTGTGAGAGCGTTTGGAATACCAGCCCTGGGAGCATTTAAATGGCAGCTCGGAATAGCAGGCGCCATATTTAACAGTACGGAGGCTGTCAGGAAATTGGATGTGCTCAGTAAAAACTAAATGCCGCATATATAACGCCTACATAACATCGATTCTCCTCAACCTACGTGAATTGTGGCACTTTATTAGGGCCCGAAACAGCAAAATTCTGAGTTTCGAGAATAGATGTCTCAAAAGAATCTTCGTTGTGCGTTGGTGTGACTTTGTTAGGAAAGAGTTAATAAGGGAAAAAGGAAAAGAATACATTATTGACTAATTTGCTGTTTTTTTATTTATTTTTGTTTCCTCTTGTTCTTTTCATTTGGAAAAAATGGACATAACTTATGTTAACACCAAAAAATTACTCAATAATTCATAGCCTTTTCACCGTACACTTTATAAATTTAGCGAGCAGCTTCGGCAGCTTTATTTCCTCGATTGAACGCAAACGAAAAAAAGTGACAAAGATGCTCACTTTTGTCTACTTGAAATTCCATTTTAAAGGCTTTTAATCAAATAAAATTCAAAGAAATATTAAATCGGGTTGTGGTCCCGTGGCTTGTGTTGCGGACTCACGGATCAGAGGTCTGAGGTTCGAACCCCACTCTGCCTCAACTTGATTTCCATTTTCTAATAGTGAGTTATTTACAACTCGTTGAAAATGGTCACCAAAGATGAAATATTTTGGTGAATTACAAGAACGCTAATATTTTTATTTTTTTTAATAAAAAAAAAATTAAATACTTAACGCAAGAGCAAACAAAACATCTTATTTAGCAGAAATTTTCTTTTAAATGACGAAAAAAAAAAAGTATTTTTGTATACTTTTTTGCTAATTATAGAATTTTGAAAAAAATGAACGAAACTAAAGTACTAACACTTAATATTTTCAACTACTTTTTAACGTCTCACTGAATATTATTTTCAATTATTTATTTTATTTAACTTATTCATATAAAGATACATATTACAAAAAATAATAACGTATCCCTAACTCTATGAGGCCAAGACCCCTGTGTTGAGTTGGGATACAACAAAATAGAAAGTGAAAGCATCCATATTATTAAAAAATACAACAAATAAAAATAAATACATAAACACAAATTTTAATAAACATTTGGACGACACGCTTAATCGTTCTGTACATAAATTTACGCAATGTCTAGCAGCAGTCTCCTGCAATAGTCTCTTCTTTTAGACAAAATTCAAACTTGCGTACAAGTTTTTCTCCTTAAATGTGTTTGTGAGTGAGAGTAAAAAGTGTTACTCCTGAAAATGGCAAATTAAATAGAAAACTTTTCATTGTCTGGTGTATTCTCACGTGTGAAAAATGGAAAGTTTATTATTAAGTGAAAGCACATTATTTTTATCATTTAATAATGTGTGAAATGCAAAAAAAATATGAAAAAACTGCTGTTTCCCTAATAAACTTAGTTTAACTCTTGAAAGCCTGTGTTAAAAAATCCTACGCGCGTGATGATGTAATATCGTGTTACCTCATGCAAAAGTTGTAATATTCTGATGTTCAGACATTTAAACAAAGACATTTTATTTTATTTGGGAAACCAACAGTTCTACATACATAATTATAGTAAACAGATATAGTATATAAACTTAGAACCAATAATACATCTCCACAAAGTGTACAAAGTTAGTTAAGAAAACATAGAACATATAATAAAAATACATATAAGTTTTAACCATAGAATTAAAAATAGTCCGGAAACCCCATACGCATATCAAACAAAAGGCGACTTAACTACTCGTAAATAAGTAGGTTTACGTTTCGACCCATTAGTTTCTTTGTAGACGTCGCTGAGTACGCAACTCCTGATTTGAATTCAATTATGCCGTGTTGTGTCCTTTTAAAGTACAGAAATACTGCTAGAATCTTAAAGAAACAGGATGGCATCCCATTTCACGTGTAATTAGCAAATAAATGTGTATGTAACAAATGCATTACTTAAAAATCGAATCATCTTTCCATCTGTCAGGTTGTCGAAGAAACAAAATGGAAATTTCGTTAGTGTTGCCAGGGTAGTAAATTTTTTTAGCCTACTTTGCTTATCTAATGAATGAACTGTATACCGTATTTTCTTGTATACCCACGAACACGCCATGTCTTTGTGGGATTTTTTTGTTTACTATTTTTCTTTAATATTTATTTCATTGATATGTAATTATGCTTTATTTTTTTAAAACTCTGTTTTATTATTATGTTTATTATAAAAAACAAAAAAAAAAATAAAAATAAAATAAGAAAAAATTGAAAAACTAATGAAAATTAGACCTCGAATTAAACAACGCCGTTAGGGACATTTAAACGATATTATCTTCAAAACATCAAATATTATTTAACATGGTATAAAAATATCCGTTTTATGTCAAATAAAATTTGTTTTAAATATTTTAAGTTCAAAGTTCATTAATTCAATTACTCTTATTAAATGACCCTTTACTTATCTACTCTGTTGTGTCAATCAATATTTCCGCGTGCACAATGAAATTTTAGAGAAATTGTCAGCTTTTTTTTTTACCTTACATTTGTGTTATGATTTTTTTTCCCCATCAAGCATCATTACCCGGCCACTTCACGAATGCGCGCGAAAAGTAAGGCATATTGAGAGAATTATTGGACACAGTCCGATGTATTTAAATATGATTCTACGCTCCTTCTGGACTATTCTTAATTCTATGGTTTTAACATATAAAAAATTTATTTTCATTTTATTGACAGGTCATAAGCCCTGTAGATGCCTAGACTTCTATATTACCTTCGCTTAAATGTTCTTCATCTATTTTGTTATATGTAAATATAAACAGCTCCCCAGGGAGTTGAATCCAGTCCTTGCCTACAAAAGTTTGGACCAACTTAAAATATTGTTGGTATATTAAAATGTAATCGTCACGTAAAATTGTATTTTTGATAAAAGTTGTAAATAAATAAAAAAATATCAAGTCTTGTAACGTATAATGATTGGTGTGACATCACCGTCACACAAGAGCCTGATAGAAAAACGCAAAATCTAACTAATTACATGAGCATAAAACTATTCATCTTTACTTCGCATAGCCGATGTTCGAGATACGCTGCTGATGATGATATTTGACACTCCTCTCTTTAATTTAAAACGATTTCATTCTGACGGAGTTGTCAAAAATTAAAATAAGATACATATTTTATGTTATTTTAATATTTTTGTTTCTGGTGCTATAAATAACGCCAGTGCGTAGAAAGCTATAAATTCTTCTTTTCTAACTTGTATATTCGTAAAAGTCATCAATGAGTTGAATTAAGTGGAAACAGTCTCGTAATACATATATTTTGTTGATTTATTAGAACGAATGGCGAAATCGTATTGTACGCTTATCAACAATATTTCGAGGTTATACAAATTTTGTAGACGAAGACTGGATTCAACTCCCTGAAGAGCTGTGAATATTAAATATTACAACAGACATTAGAAACATTTTAGAGAAGGTAATATAGAAGCCTAGGCATCTACAGGGCTTATAATCTGTCATTGGATGGTTTAAGTGGCCACTTTACACACTGTGTAACATAGTATGTAGGTGAAATAATTTAATTAGATAAATCTCAACCGCATACAAAAAGGATTCAGCATTTTAACTTTACAGACATCAACGGACGAAAGAATTGAAGGAATACAGATGTTAATATGAGCAGAATGGTGAATAAAGTGTGTAAAGTGGCCAACGACTAGTCATAAGCCCTGTAGATGCCTAGACTTCTATATTACCTTCTCTTAAATGTTGTACACTTATATTTCATATTAAATTGTAATATGTTGTACACTTATATTTCACATTAAATTTTGCTTGTTAAAAGTATTAGTACCGAGTACATAATACAACAGAGATGGAGATTATTTTAGAGAAGGAAATATGGAAAATGAGGTCTTTGTATTTTCTCCAAATGTTTGTTGAAACAAATGTTTGTAGACACGAACTTCTAAACCTCACTCCTCTAACTTCACCCTAAATCCGATGTGAAATTGTCCATTTGAAGATCACAACAAATACGACCTCATTAATTTTAAAAATAAGAGAGATATATCAAGTCTTGTATCGTATGTAGACTAGCGTGACATCACAGCCACATAAAAGCTAATACCAAGCCAGCAAGGCCGCGCGGGCAAAAAGTATATTGTAAAAAGCGTAAACGAAAATATTTCCCATTTCTCCAAATGTTTGTGCCTTCAAGGCAAAGTTTCGTTAAATTATGACATTGTATTTTTTGAAATCTTCAAATGGACATTTTCACATCGTATTTAGAAAATAAAATTTGTATAAATATGCTGAATTTCAATAAAAGAAACATTTATATTTGCTGCGCGAAGAATGAATGTGACGCCAAATCAGCGATAAATCTGTATAAAAGAGAGCACGAAGATAGAACTCATAATAAAGAAAACAGAGACGCTCTTCTATTGTCAATTTTTCGGTAAAACAGATTCAGTTGGTTATTGACAGTGATGGGGAACGCACGAATGTAAAATGAGTGGCTTATTTATGATTTTGAACTTATTTTGACCTAACAGGACTAAATTGTATCTTTATTTTTTTAAAATATGGAAATGGAATTATTAAACAACATGCCTCCATATTTTTTTTAATGTCTGAAATTAAGAATATTCATCGTTTACTTGTGGTAACACGATGTTACATCACCGAGTGCAAAGGATTAATTTACCTTAGTTTTTTAAGAGTTGGAAAGCGCAATTTTTGTTGTTTTTTAGGAGAAATAAAAAACGATCTCCGTGACCAAATTTAATTTTTAAATTCTTTAGTTCAACAACAAACCTTCACGCCGTTTCTCCGTAAGAATAGGCAGAGAAGATAGAACGCCACATCACTCCATCTTTGCAAACAGATTTCGCTTTTTCTACATTAATACATCTTCTCATGCACGCACACCGATTATTCCGACTTTTGACACGTCCATTATTATTTTTATTATAGAAAACTTATAAAGCGCAATTTTTGTTATATAACACCTTTAGGGCGCATAACATAGAGATTTTATAGATAAATAAATTTAAATTTTATAGATATATGTATTTTTTTTAATAGACTTGATTTATCGGCGCCACGTGTAGTATTTAGTAAACTTGATAAAAATAAAATGAGAAAGAATTAAATAATGACGCAAGCCTTGACGAAGAAGCTTGTTGGCTTTGAAACCGGTCAGTGGAAAAAATAATAATAAATTAGTGGTTAAAAACAGAGGTGTTTTATTTATTTTATCAAATGAATTTAATTTTAGCTTTTAAATTTGTAATTTAATTAAATCAATTTATTTTGTTAACACATGCTACGGATTTATTCAGATGATTTAGAGAACAAGTGAGTTTTGAGTTTTTTCCGAAACATCACTTCACTTTCACAGCCTCGCACCATTGCTGGGAGAGCTTTCCATGCCATAGGGCCTTCGACCGCAAATGCGCGTTCACCATATTCAAGTATTTGTTAGATTTGGTCATGCAATGTCTTTTTCTGTCTTCCTCTGTTTATGCGTCCATCAACATTCGCACTGTAAATATTTTTAACCGTTATTTCGCTGTTCATTCGCTTTACATGTTCAAACCAGCGCAAAGCTCCTTTCTTGATTTTGTTGATAATGCCTATCTCAGCCTTACATAATAAACGGATCAGATCGGTAGCTTATATTTTCCTCGACAAACAATTTAAATATCACAACTAGATAGAATACAGAATAGATTCCTTAAACTTCTGGATCGTAAATCTCTTACAAATTTTGACTCGTACGAAGACTCTTCTTCTTTTCATAGTTTAACTTCCCTTACTTAAAATAGAAGCATTTCTGATCTGTCTTTCCTCTTTAAAATTTTAAACAATTTTATCGATAATCCATATCTCTTGGAGCGTATTTCAATTAATTGTTCCGTAAAATCAACACGACAAGTTCATTTTATTTATAATTTATTGCCCAAAAAAATTTTTATCATCGTAGCTGCTCCAAATTTAATTAACTTTGTCCCCATTTAGATATTTTTAATGCAAACTTGTATGACTCCAAAAAAACTTTTTGAAACACTGTAAAATGAAACATTTGTCAGTGTGTAATAAGTTAATGTTCCTTTAAATATATTTATTTTATTATGATATCAAAATTTTGAATTATTCAACTATATTATGAAAATCCCTTTCCTCCACTCCTCCACTCTATTTCCTCATCCCTTAACCTTCTTACGAGCTCTGTTTTTTTTTTCTCATGTCGTATATAATATATTATTTTTCACTTTACGGTGTAACATGTTCTCTCATTATATTTGTGAAAAGCTTTAACTGGATGTACTATTTTTTTATATTTTGTATTCTTAAATGACAATTGTTGTTTTTTTCTTAATAATAATTCATAATTCCTAAATAAATAAAAATAAAAAAAATCATTACAAATTTTTTATAATGAATAAACGGATATATAATTTACTAAACACTTTGTTCTTAGACCACTTGAGTTTGTTTTAAAGCTTTCCTAGTTTCGAAAAAAACAGATAATTCCATTTTCAGTTGTTATTCTAAAACTCTATATAAATTCATTGAGTTTAAGATATTGGATGTAAGACAGTTGTTTGTGAGATGCCTACAGCTTAAATTTTATGATAAATTAAGTGAGGTCAAAAGAGCCCAACAAAACAAAAGCTATCGCACAGCAACACAATTTAATTGTACTGTCGCACTTGCAAAAACCTCCTTTGGTAAAAACGATAAAATATAATTGCTCCAAAAATATTTTTAATGCCAAAGGGATCAAAATGTAAAAAAAAAATTGAATAAAAACTGCAAATAGAAAAAGCGTGAAGAAGGATTTAAACATAAAAATTATTTCGAGACTAATAAACATATTACGTACTTAATATAATTGGTACAAGCATTATTTATATGCTTATGCATAACATTGCTTATGCAAACATGGACTTCTCCTAAATCCAACAAAAAACCAAAATTGTACTTGTTGGTAGTAAACAAATGTAGTCAAAAGTGAATTTTTTCACACTTCCTCTTTTCAAAATAGATGGTACAGAAATTCCATTCATGATATCAGTCAAAAACTTAGGTTTTATCATTCATAAGCATTTAGG
Organism: Micrasema longulum; assembly: GCF_059751315.1. NCBI lineage: Eukaryota > Metazoa > Arthropoda > Insecta > Trichoptera > Brachycentridae > Micrasema > Micrasema longulum. The sequence continues at coordinate 32,961 of NW_028280167.1, read as the reverse complement.
GTGGCACGATCAGGTTAACGAAGTTAGTCGTAAACTTTATAGCAATTTGCACTCACTTAAAAGATTACAGAATTTCTTGCCAATTAATGTTAAGAAAACATTAGTCCAGGGCTTACTTTTTCCACTCCTTGACTATACGGATGTATGCTATCCAGATCCTAACTCTGAATTACTTGATAAGTTAGAACGATTGCAGAATATTTGTATACGTTATATCTTTGATCTGCGCAAATTTTACCACATAACCGAGTATCGCACGCAACTACACTGGCTCAGTATCGGGCATAGAAGAAAAATTTACATTCTATCACTTCTTCACAATGTTTCAAATAATCCCACTTCGCCTGTTTATCTGAAAAACTCTTCAAACCTCTTTCACAACACGGACTATCTCTTCGTTCTAGTAACGAGAGAACCCTTTTAATACCCTGTCATCGCTCTTATTTTTTTTATTTTTTTTTATTTATTAATAAAACATATAAGACATGAATATCATGATATTATATTCCCAGGAGTTGTACGAGAAAACTCATTTGGGACGGTACATAAAAAAAATAGTACATTTCTTGTAACAATACATAGTATACATTTAAACAATAAAAATTTTAACAAATTTTAACAATCTATGAACTTAATATTAAAAAAGGAAAGAAAACATTTAAACAATCTGTGAACTTAATATTAAAGAAGAAAATAAAAACATTCAAACAATCGGTGAACTTAATATTAAAAAAGAAAGGAAAAACATTTAAACATTCTGTGAAATTAATATTAAAAAAGAAAATAAAAACATTTAAACATTCTGTGAACTTAATATTAAAAAAAGAAAAGAAAAACATTTAAACCTAAAACACAATATATAGACAATTCACAAAAACTGAGCTAAAAACTATCACTTTCAAAAAGATTCAAGATTCATTTCATTTTCTCGCCTCCTCTTTCACAGCAGTAGACGCTTGATTGTGGAATAATCTACCCACTAATTTTAGAGACGTCTCTTCTTTAGTTACATTTAAGTCAAGATTGAAATGTCACTATCTAAATATTTAAATTGTTATTTTATCCTTCTTCTTTCCTTTCCATCCCCTTTCCTCTCTTCATAGTATAGTGTTATTATTTATGTTTTTATATTGTTAATCTTTTTTTTAAATTTATGTATAAAATTGTAAGATTCAATATGTCCATGTATTTGTAATTTTCTCAAACTGAACAGTTTGGGTACCTAGGCCAACCCTTATATGTATATTTATTGTATATGAATAAATGAATGCTTTCTATTTGTTTTATTTTATCATTACATGTTAATAATTTGTGAATGTTTATGTAACATTATTTATTCTTAGTACAGGTTTTTTTTTTCTTTTATTGAGGAAACGTACGGTACAATTACATAGTTTTTTATACATAGTTGGATTTTACTGTAATAGATCAGTGAATTTTTCATATTATATTATCATTATTTCCAAGGTTATCCATTAACTATTTTTATTTCTTCAAATACAAAAAAGAAGGGAAAATACACGCATTAAATTACTTTGAAAATTCAAATCGAAGTATGATAGTTGTTTTGAAAGTTTGTTTACATTAATGGAAATAATTTTAAAAAGTAACTTAAATGTGAGAATTAAAATAAATAAGAATAAAAAACATCCTCAAATGCAAAAAAAACATTTTCAAAAAGGAAAAACATGTATATACGTACATCTTTAAAATTTATAAAAGCAGTTTTAAGAGAAGATTTAAACCAAAGGGAGTTAATAAAATTTAATTAGAAAACAAATATAAAGGTTATTTTTGACTGGATATTAATTTGATGTTTTACTGTTTCTATTTATAAGAAATTGTGTTTGTTTTCCTTCTTTTTGATTGCTTGCTTTTTAATGGTTTGTTTTATTTAAGGTTTCTCTATATCTGATGTTTAATGGTTTTTAGCTAGGATGTATGTTTTTTTTATTTTATAATTGCATATTTGTAGGATAAAATAGTATTTTTCTTGTTTGTTCTTCATACTATGTACTTTTTGGTTAGGATGTATATTGTATATTTTATAATTGTATATTGTAGTATAAATTTATTAGTCTATCATATTATGTATTTTGTTATAATTGTTATACATTAAACTGGTCCATTTCTGGTTGATCTTTAAATGATGTACTTTTTTTATAATTGTTAGATTTTTCTTTTAAGGTAAGATGTTTGTTTGTAGTTAGGATGTATATTTTTAATTGTATAATTGTTACACTTTAAACTGGCATATCTCTATTGAAATTAATCTGATCTGGTTGATCTTCAAATTTCTATTTGTATGAACTGGTTTAAGATTAGCCAGAAATGCGATGTCTCTTGTAACTCTTTATATCATGTACTTTATAAAATTGTTATATTTTCCTCAGTCCCGGAATGAGTTCTAATAACTCCTGGGAGTATAATGTATATGCATTGTATGATTATATTAAATAAAAAATAAAAATAAAAAAAATAAAAAAAAAATTACAGCTATATTAGCAGTAATAAAAATTTAATTAAAAATAGCAATATTAAAGTATGTTATGTGATGTGATGTAAGAAAAAAGGGGTAAGAACTTATTATAATAGATCAATAGGAGTTTTATTTAAAAGTTTTTAATACTCTGTTTTTTAATAATTGTAATCCTGTATGCTAGATATCTATATGGTTTAAAAGGCTGTAAAAAGCTTTTATATGTGTATAATTTGATAATTATTATTAAATTCTTCTATTTAGTTAGTTATTCATTTATAATTGAGTAGTTTTTTTTTGTTGTGTTATATTACTATGGAACTACTTATTTATTTATCTTATTAACATAAACGGCAAATCTGCCTTTTACAAAAAATTATAATACTAACGCATTTGGCTTAATTTAAAAAAAAAAAAAACATTAATTTATTAAAAAAAATAACCTAAAAATTATACAACATATTCAGTAGAAAGTTTAAAGAATTCAAGAATCAATGAAAAAGAGAAATTAAATAATAAAATATTTTGAAGTAATATAATCAGAAAATCATAAGTACTGTTTCATGCAGCTGGGCAAAGTGAACAATTTTTTTAAATATATTATGAAATAAATAAATATAGTTACCACTCACCATCTTTGAAAAAGTTCAAAAGGTTTGTTCTATAGGAACAATACCCTACACTAAATATATCTGATACGTGGGAATAACTATTTCCGAGTTCATGAAGTCTGTTTAATACGACATTACAAGTATACACTGTCCGTGAATTGTTGCTACAAACCGGTGGCACCTGTCTAGTCATTCTTCCAGGCACCCTGAAGTTGATGAGAGATAACAGTTCAGGGCAATCCCATGAATTAACTATTTTAAATAAATTCAAAAGTTCTATAATTTTTCTCCTATTAATAAGTTTTAACATTTTTTTTGTTTTTAAAAAATTGTAATTTAAAAATTCATGAGTGACTCTTAGTTTAAAATGTATAAACCTCAAGATTTTTTTGGAACTCTTTCAAGAGAATTTTGGTGACAGTTGTAGTAAGGAGTCCATGTTGTAGAGTTACAATCTAACTGGCTTCTCACTAATGAAGTATACATCAACTTCAAAGTGCCTACGCTTTTCAATTCTTTAGTCACACGTAAAATGAAGTCTAACATTTTCAGAGATTTACTAGTAATGTTATTTATGTGACTAATGAAGGATAATTTTGATGAGACTAATTGCATATTGCCCATCATAAAATTAAATTAATACTTTAAAACATAAAAAATCACTATCTTAAAACTGACTGAGCCGTGTTATATACATATTTGCAAGAATTTTTTATACAAAATAAATTTAAAACATAGTAAATTATTTTATACCACCAAGTTAATGCTGATTCAATAAATAGTATATTGAATTAACGGTGTTCTGTAGCTCTAAAGTGAATATTTTGAATAAATTTCATGTTTGTTACTGAAATTTCGTAGCCATTTATTATTTTCTGGATTACTCGTCTTTCATTTCCATAATAAATTATAAATAAATATTTAAGCAATCTATTCATTTTTAAAAGTAAGAACTCAATTTTCTTTACAGGTTTCCGTATTTTTATGTAAATTGTAAAAATAAATTTGTTGTGAAATATTAGCGTTCTCATAATTTACCAAAACATTTCAATTTTGGTGGCCATTTTCAACGAACTGTGAATAACTTACTATTTGAACCTCGGGCCTCTAACCCGTGAGTCTGCAGCACTAGCCACGGGACCACAACTCATTCTTGTATTTACATATATGTTTTTATTGAAATAATTGTTACGAAATAAGCATAAAATTACAAATCACCTAAGAAAGCGACATATTCCGATTTACAGGACCAACCTGCTGATGGTTATGCCTGTTGGAAGGGCTACCGCTACTCTGAACAACATTGCTTTAAATGTTGATCTGTTTAATATATCCGAAAGGGTTTTTCGGAGCAGGATTATCCTAATATTTTGACAAGAGTCTTTTTAAGTACTTTTTTGTCTTTTTATAATATATACGTCTTGAATTTTAGTTTGTGATGTACCTATGTATTATTTTTAATAAATTAATAATATTATATGAATACATACCTACATTACATTTTATTTAGACTTATTTTTTATTATCTAAAACAGATTTCTTTAAATAAGATATTATAAAAGATACACAGTTTTCTACCGTATGGCGTTCAGGATAGGGTGGTTCTCGTGTGTTTTTTTAATTTATATTTTAATGTTTTAATATTTGCTATTAATTTTAAGATTTCTGGAAAATTATCAAAGTTTTTTTTCCCCAACATATGAATAATAATTTAAAGCTATGGTTGCATTTATGTTAAATTAAGTTATTTGGAAATTGAGTGTTTTGATACTTAAATAATTAACCTAAGTTAATTGTTTGCCGTAAACATTTTTTTTTATTGAAACATATATTATATATTTATATAAGTTTTTCACGTTTTTTAAGAGTTTCATACAAAAAAATAAATTAATGTGATTAATATAATATTTTGTCACATGTGCTATAAGCCTACCCACATAAAAGACGATATTTTCTCTCTTTTGAGAATCGTCTCAAAGATATTTATCATTTTACGTCTGCTAACCTAACTCATCAATGATTCAATTATCTTCGAACGTCACATTTTGTCTACAAATTGAATATTAAATTGTATGTATTCTCTTTTTATCAGTTTTATTAAAATATTGATTTAGTTAATAACTTTATTTTTCACAACATTATTTTTTGGTATGTGTATTTTTGTACATACACAATGTAGAATTGCAGAATCATCTGGTCAAAATATAAGTATAAATAAATTGCAGAATCATCTGCAGGCGATTACTAGTACTTAATTTAACTCGGAAGAGTCTTAAATACATAAAATAAAGTAATATGCTAATTAAAAATACTTAACTTCAATATCAATACATAGATGGTGCTCCAACACGCTAGTGAAAGCTTTCTCATTTAATAAGATATATACAAGAATCAAAAATGATACCATTGTCGATATTCGCTAATAAGCGGAATGGGGAATGTTGTACGTAAAGTGGCCACTCAGTATAAATTGTAAACCCAGCCAATGACAGGTCATAAGCCCTGTAAACGCTCGAATATCGGTAATCCTGAATTTGAAAAAAATTCTACCTCATCTCTGTGGGAATATTGATAAAAAAAAAAAAAAAACTTTATTTTTGTTTATAAATCATATAATACACATAAATTACATTCCAAGGAATTAATATGACTCAATTCGGGACATAAATAATATTACAGATTTCAAAAGAGGTCTCTCCGCAGCAGTAAATTTCCTGGACCACAATTACAACTGAAAGATAAAAGAGTTATCCTTAATTATCATTAAAGTAAAATTTAACTTTCTGTACAAAAATCTGTTTATTTGGATGATAATTTTTCAAACGTATTCAATTACAGGTTATCGATGATGATAATTTGAATCTGGATATAAATGTGCATATTTTTATGAATTACAGAAAAATGAATTTTCCTAAGAAAATTCTTTTTAATTTGCATCTTCAAATGGTAAAAATGCAGCCATCAATAGACTTCACGCTCTAGGCAATAAGTACCAAGACGTAGGTGACTCATTGCATGTTCAGTTTAGTTTATATAGGACGGCCCTTCACCTGTTTTTCATGGGTAGGAAAAGCTAGTACCTATTAGTTCTAAAAAACAATTATTTTATTAGTTAGTATTCTTCGAAATTGTTTGAATTTCTTTATTAATATTTTTTTTTCTTTTCTTTTCATGATTTTATTTAAAAGTAAAAAAAAATCTCTTATCATTTTTTTATCAGTATGTATTTATGTGTATATTTATATTAGCTACCTAAGTAGTAGATTTAAATAATAATACATGTAACTTTCAAAAAAAATCTTAGTTTAGTGTTATTCAAAATTGTTTAAATTATTTTAATTTTTTTATTAATATATGTTGCTTTCTTATTTTTTTCTCTTTTTTTTACAGGTTCAAAATATTTTTAAGACCAAGTATTTTTATAATTAGTAATATAATTTTTAAACTGTGTATCTTTTTTTTGACTTCTTAATTTGTAAATAACCGTTTAGTAATAATTTGTTTTAAATACTATATTTTACTCATTTCACTTACATGTATGTATTTAATTATATGCAACTAATATGTAAAAGGCACTAAGTGCTGTTTATTTTAATAAAATAATAAAAATCTTAATACAAGTCTTGATGTTCCAAGTGTACGATTCACATGAATTAATAAAAACAACCAGTCTTCTATTCAGTTTCCAAAACTGACAAAAAAATAGTTTTTCTCTGTTCATGGTCGTATTCAATATATGTTTGTACGCAATCAAGTATTAATTACCAAAAAGCGAAAACGCACAGTAAAAGCATCTACTTAATTCCAAAATAAACATTAATAAACGATAGTATTATTATTTTACCTGTGATTTCAATATCCTGTCGATATACACTATTTTCCAACGGAGATTAAAAATAAACACCTGAATTTTTACCTTTGAGCCTTGTCAAATTTAATAATTTACTTCAAAGAGTAGTGGTTATGGATTTAAAATAGATCATCCAAATAAAAAACTCTAGGTAAGTCACCGGAACTCTGTTTTTTTCGTTTACACAAATAATACTTCGCGGTGTTTGAAACCGACGTCGTTTTTAACCGGCGTCGCGACGTCTGCAACCGGCGGTCGGGACGATACTGAGATGCGAGCTGGCCCGGTAAGAGAGCGAAAGAGGAGAGGGAGAGAAGGAGATGGCATACAACCCCCTCTACTCTAATTTCTACCTGAACCCTGTAATTGCACCGTAAATGAAATCCTGAAAAATCTTGCATTTGAGACTGAAAAAACGCAATTAAAATTAATATTTCCTACCAATAGATTCTTCTTCATTTTTTATATCCAATTCGTTTGATATTCATAATTATTTATTTTAAATTTTTTATTATACACGCCCAGATGCCTTTTACATAAAAGGTTCAAAATTCAAGCGTTTAAATTCAAAAATAATTATGTCGATGTAATAAATATTTATCGAATAAATATAATTTTTCAACACGAATTACACTATGCTTTATAAATATACATAAATAAATAAAAAATATAACATAAAATTAGGTAGAAACATAGTAAAATATTTTCAAAAATTATAACAGTTTTAGGTAAAAAAACATTTAGTGGACGATTGGTATTATACATGAGTGGGTATGTAAAATGCAATAAATCAGAGACTTTTACAGCATTTGCATAATGTTAGTTATTTTGATTTAATCGTCGTAAGAATTTTAAATCGGAAAACCAACAATGGAGAACGAAACATATCGATTTCTCCCAGCCGGTGTAGTCTGATGATTGGAAAATTTACAAAATAATTATGACTACCAGATGCCACAACAAAGGTACACTGCAATGTCGTACATATATTTGGTACTTTAATATTTCCAGTGTGCTATTCGCCGTTTTATTGAAATAAGTTGTTTCATTTAGATTTCTTTGCTCAGAAAAGGTGACAAGTTTAAAAGGTTAAGTAAAAAGTTATTATTATTGTTAAGTACTTAATTTACTTTTTTTATACTTGCAACACATATAAGTCTGTAAATAATCCGTTCCTACCTACATCCTTCCATTTTCAATTTTTTGTTGTTCTATCGTCCTGTGAGCAAGTCACATTGTGAAAAGTGTATCTTTGATAAATCTTAATAATATCCTGCATCTGCATTTTTCTGACAAAATGCTCTTGGTGTTTCGTAAAAAGCCTAAAATAAACATCTCATCATTATCTACACGATACCGGTATCCATACAATAGCAAAGTTAAGTGCTTCATAAAAGAAACAATCGGAAGAACTCAAAAGTGAGTAATCAATTTCTATTCAGTCCACACAATTACAATTTCTACTGTTATCAGTCAACAATACCTAAAAGGTGTTGAGCTGACCAAACATTCTCTTTGGTCCTCCGAGCCGGAAAATATCCATTATTTTCCCACTATTCCCTTGTTTTGTTCAGATTTTTTAAATTAAAATATAAGTTTATTTATTATTTATATAGTTTGAACCGTCGTCGCTTTATTTGAGTATAATTAAATGAAATGCATATTATTGGATGGCAGACCTTACAATTTTTATACATTAATATTTTTATAGTTTCCTTTTATAATTATTTAACCTGTACATCTGTTTGTATTCAAAATTAATCAAATTAAATGAAAATAAAGATTTAAAATTCGTTCTTGATTCCTATTACAGTCTAATTTGAGGGTTTTATTGTTGTTCATTTTTTTTTTACCAGTGACGCTCAAATTCAATTATTTACGTACGTTATAAAAAGAATTATAACATAATAGATATATAAAATTTGTGTATAAACTATTTTTTTTATCAAATATTGCATTGATTTATACTACGTCGGTATATAAACTAGATAAATATTTATTTTTTAATTACCTTGCTAGATTATCAAAGTGGTATTTAATAATTTTGTAACCATGTATTCTAAAATATGATGTCGTTAGACTCAATAAGCATTAACTAATTTATTGGCTATTGTCAAATTTGTAAATAATGAGAATACACTTGAGGATTTTGAAATACAATATACTGACTTAAAAAAATCAAAAATGATTTTCTCGGAAGCCATATTTTTGTGGAAGCTTCAAAACGGCTGGTTTCGAGCCTGCAGAACATTAAATATACATTTTTTTTAATTCTTGAGACAGTTTTATGGAATATAGAAAATGTATAACTTCCTTTTTAAAGTAAATGCCAAAATTCGATACCCTGTTCAGAAGGATCCACGTATAATTGTTTTGTTTATGGTATGTCTTGTTGGCTGCTGGGATTTTTTCATCATTGTTTTTCGGTTATACTGGAGCCCAGGTAGGTGAATTGCTCGACCACTTCGAAGGTGTAATTATCTTTGTATTGGACACAGCCTCTTGCTCTGTGCGATGGGTTTCTGCTCTGTGTCTTCATTTTTGTTTTCTCAACATTGGTTCCCAGTTCCACATCTCGTGCAGCTGTTTCCAAGGGATCAAATACCTCTTTAATGGCCCTTATTGATTTCCCGACAATTTTAATATCATCCGCATATCCGACAAGTTGGCTCCTCTTATAACCCCATATTGTTGGTCCATTACGTTTATTTGTCATTGTTTTATTTTTAATTTATTTGTTCATTTTATAATTTTTAGAATGATACATTTAATACATAATCACTTAATACCACTACCATCACGCAATTTCCTCGTAGAAGTAGGCAGAGATAATAGACCGCCACACACGTCTATCCTGGCATGCATTCCTAGTTTCTTCCACATTCATTCATCTTGTCATACATGCCCTTCGGTTCTGTCTGCTTTCGACATGACCAGACTTAAGATTTTGATTTGTCTGATCATGCTACGTATTCCTTGGTCGTCCTCGTCTCACGTTACCGTTCATTTTTACCATATATACTTGTTTTACCATTCTTTCGTCGTCCATTCGTTCTACGTAACCAAACCATCTCAGAGACCCTTTCTTAATCTTATCAATTAGACTTGACTCAGATTTACACTCTCGCCTGATTTCATCATTCGTAACCCTGTCATACATTGATTTCCCACACATTCGTCTAAAAGATTGCATTTCAACCGCGTTCACTCGGCTTTCATCCTTCCTCTGCCAGTTCCACATTTCACTTCCATACATAAGTGTTGGGACTAAAACTCCGTTGTGCACTGCCAGTTTACCTTCGATTTCTGTGTTTAGTGCTCCATTCATTTTGTTGCCCGCATTCACTCTCCTTTCAACATTTTTTTCTACTCTTCCATCTCTTAAAAATATGCTTCCTAGATACAGTTATTCTTCTACTTGTTCGAGACATTCGTGGTTTACATTTATTATGCAGTCAGTAACCTCACTATCCAATGTTAATGAATTGATTTATAATTAAAAGAATGGAATGACAACTAAAATAGAAACTTGCTCCAATACAATGTTTTATATAGTATACATGTATATCGACGCTAGAAAGGAAAAAGTTACCAAGCCGCATGTAACCGAGGGCCGCGATCATGAACGGCTATCTTCATAGGTATATATTGAGACGGTTTGAACTATTATCAATATTTATCTTCGAAAGTGTGTATTTGTATGAAAATTCAAAGTATCTTCGTCGGTAACCGGTAATTGAACATGTTCAGAAAAAAAATGTAAACATATTCTATTTTCATACAGAAAACTCAGACGTCAGGCCGGTAAATTGCACTCTGGCTGGAAATAATTCGAGGAATTTTCATAACTAGTGGGCTAGAGAGAGCCATTAGTTGTTAATAACGTGTTTTGTTTGCGACCTTGAATTCTTAGTAGATTTTTTTTTAAATGCAAAATCTGCTCGAAATATTGTTTTTGTTTTGAGCATGTCGCAACTCTGGCCTTTTTTTTTAACTTGTACTTTTTAGCATGGTTAACATTTTTTTATACATCGTTTTAAATTCCCGCGAAAACGGTTCATTGCATTATTTATTTATTTAACACAAAAATCCATCATTAAAATAATACTCAGAGTCCTGATACAGACATCTACTGAAGAAATATTCCATAAATCACAACCTATGACACCAAAACAATTATACGCTAAAACAATACTCACTTACAGATTCAAAAACTACTCTTACTCAAATGAAAGACATAACCCCCACAATACATCACATACAAATAATATAATCACTAGATCCTCAACACATAAACAACTTAAACAAATACAAACTAATACCACTTTCGGACAAAGGGATTTTGAGTATTATTCAATTAAAATCTATAACCTACTTTCACTATCTATTAAAGCAATTAGTAATGAGAAAATGTTTAAAAAGGCTATAAAAAAATGGATAGTGGAGATAGGTAGAAGTAAAATGGAGTGTCTCATTCGCCCATACCAATATTGAATCAACTGCTAAACAAGTGTATGGCTTATGTTAAGTTTTTGTTGTTTTCATTGTGTGTTTTGTAATATAAATAATATAGATGTACATAAATACCTTGTTTTTAAAACTGTCTTTTTTAATTTTAATTTTATAATAATTTAATTTTAATATTTGTTAATTATGTTTGTTTTTTAAGTGAGTCTTCTTTGTTTATTCTCAAATGTAATTTTTAAAAAACTAAATTGTTAAGTGTCCTCGGCACGGGAAACCCCAGTGAGGTCACATTATTTTTATTATTAATTATAGTTTGAAAGCGAAAAATATGAATAAATAAATATACATCCTCGACGGAAAATCCACCAGAGAAGGCAACGGGAAACCACTCTGGTCATCTTTTCCCAGGAATCACTACGGCAAGTACTTTAATAAGCAATCGTCCTGGCTGCAAAAGGTAAAATTAGCGCAGGACATATACATATGCTTTCGCTGTAGTGATCGCCAACGTCGCGGCTACCCGGCAAGGCACCAGAAGAAGAAGATACATATATAATATATATACATTTACGGGCGGGCATATTGCCTTGAGGCAATTTCTTCCTACCTACCCAAACCGTTCAGTTTGAAAAATTAACAAATACATCGACATATTGAATCTTACAATTTTAACATATTACAACAGAAAAAAAAACATTTAAGAGAAGATTATATTGAAGTCTAGGCATCTACAGGGCTTATGACCTGTCATTGGCTGATTTAAGTGGCCACCTTACACACTGTGTAACATTCACCATTCTGCCCATATTTGAACATCTAAATTCTTTCAATTCTTTCATCTGTTGATGTTTGTGAAGTTAAAGAGCTGAAACCTTTATTTATGCTACTTTACTTAGGCCACTTAATGACCGGTCATAAGCCCTGTAGATGCCCAGACTTCTATATTATCTTATCTTAAATGTTCTTCATCTATGTTGTAATATGTTAATGTTAACAGCTCTCCAGGGAGTTGAATTCAGTCCTTGTCTACAAAAATTCTGATAAACTCAAAATATTGCTTACATTTTTATACAAAAATTAAAAACAAAGATTAACGAAATAAAAAAATACATAATAATTAACACTATACGGTGAACAGAGGAGGGGGATAAGAGAGGATGGGAAGGAAAGAAGAAAGATAAAAAACAATTTAAATATTTAGATAGTGACAGTTCAATCTTGACTTAAATGTAAGTAAAGAAGGGGCGTCTCTTACATTAGTGGGTAGATTATTCCACAATCGAGCGGCTACTACTGTGAAAGTTGAGGTATTAAAAGGGTTCTCTCGTTTATAGAACAAAGAGATAGTCCGCGTTGTGATAGAGGTTGGAAGAGCTCTCAGATAAATAGGCGAAGTGGAATTATTTAAAATATTGTGAAGAAGTGATAAATGTGAATTTTTCTTCTATGCCTGATACTGGTTGGTACTGGTTGCTTTGGCCACGCCCCTAATACGTCAGGATTCGGTTAAGTTTTGATCTTTACTTGTGACCGCTTAAATTAAAATAAAACGTCGTCACGAATGTTGACGTCACAATAGTCAAGGCCAAACATGTCGTTTTCTCGTTGAGACGTGTTTAAAAAATACATATTTTAAAAATCATTAATGAAAACGTTTTCCACAATGTTCGAATTTATATTTTTGTTTCAATTTTTGTATTCTTTTCATTTATATAGTCTTTTAAATATTGTTATTATTAATTTGAATTGTTTTAACATCATTCAATGATAAAACGCATGAAACAAAGAAATTCTTTGCTAATCGGGACTTGAAACAAGTAACCTCGTGTATTGTAAAAACATTGAAATAAATAAGTTATGTGTACTAACTAAAATGAAAAGGTTCCGGTTAAATTTGTGAAAAAAACCTACCCTTCAAGTTAATACTTCCACAAAGTTACATCCAAATTTGATCTATGTTTAGCTACCTACAAACTACCCTTAGTGGAAGTTTCCAAATCAACCCTTGTCGAAATTTGAGTTAGTAACCAAGTGTTTGAATTATTACACGATTCATTAACGTAGGATTACATTAAGCATTCATTTAAGCGAGAAGAACACAAAATTTAATTATTAAAGTGATATATAACTTGTTAAAAATCATTACAAAGATGTTGGTATTTTTAAAAACTGGTACATAATAAATGACAAAAGACGCACTAAAGCTTATGACCGCAATATCAGATTGATAGGATATTGACGAATAAGATATAAAGTATTATTAATTAAAAGTCTTGCAGTGCTAACATCGCCGGAGTTTTTTTTAGGACGTCAGGAAGACGAAAATATTGCATATTTTATTGAAAGTGCAAAAAAAAACAACTGACAAAAAGCGGACTAATATAATTCCATTTTGTCAAAAGCTGGAGTATTTGAATGAAGGAAAGGAGCATGAGAATGGACCTATCTTTAATTCGATTTTTTATTATTGTATTTTATTTTTTATTGCTTTTTTAACAATATACACAAAAGTCAAATCAGAGTATTCAAAAAATAATAATTACAAAGCAATAAAATACATATTAATAGTAAAAATAGTAAACAAAAATTCCACAAAGGCATGTCCCTGTTTGTGGGTATACAAGAAATGTTTTTTAACGTTAATAAATAGACTTTGCTCCTATAATAAATAGACAGGTATAATATTTTTGTGTTATATAAAAAAGAGAAAAGAAAATATTTTGCAAAAGATAAGAAGGTACTTTTTATTTCTTAGTAATTAAAAAGGAAATAAAAAATATTAAATAAACATAAAAACGTTTCTTATTATTAAAGGGCAACAAAACATATCAAAGAAAATGGGTTTATATCTTTAGTTTGATCTAGGGAAGTGCGTGTTTTTTAAAATAAGGAAAGTTTTGAAAGTTTGGGATTAACGAAATATTATCAGTTTTTTTAATTTTTTTAATAAAGGTTTAATATGAATTATGATATTTAACGATTATCATGCAATGTGATGCAATGTAAAAATTTGGTTTATGTTCCAAATTCAAATGTTCTATTTTTAAAAATATTCTGCCCTGATTTTAGGTAGGTTCCATAAGGATGGGTTAAAGGAAGGATCGGGAAAAAAGGTAATCGGTCATGAACAATATCGGTAAATTATGTTTTTAACTAAATTACTCCTTTAAATGTATTGAAATGAAATGTTTGTCCATAAATGGTTGCCTATTAATTACTCTAACTCTAATAGAGGACCGTTTTCAGAAAGCGAAATATCTACAAAAATGAAAACATTTGAGTGAAAATTTTGACAAAAAAAAAATTTTTTCATTTTACATTCTAACTCTTGTACTGGAACTCTGTGAATTATTGAAGTGAAATTATTCATTTAAAAAAATCCAAACTTTCTTTTAAAATTATAAATACTTATTTTGCCATAGGAATGTATAGAAAACTTGATATTAAGGATATCAGATTAATAATGCGTCAACCTATAGAGAAGCCCTATAACTTTGTCCTAATTAGCGGCCATTTTGTTTTGTTTGACAACATACGCAAAATGCTTTTGTCACTGTGCTTGGCTTTGTTTGTAAATAACTTGGATATTAAGGTCAAAATAAAAAAAAAATGACTATGGTGAATTGCAGTATGTTTGGTTGCAGCAGTAGGAGCGTCAAAGGTGTTAAACATAGAATTAAGAATAGAGCGTAAAATCATATTTGAATACATTGGACTGTGTCCGAAAATCCCCCCACTTTCACCGCGCGCATTCGGGAAGTCACCGCGTAATGTTGCCAAATGGGAAAAAATATAATCATAACGCAAATGTAAGGTAAAAAAAAACAATTTATTAATTTCTCCAAGATTTCATTGTGCACGCAAAAACATTGATTAACACAGCATAGTGGATAAGTAAAGGGTCATTTGATAAGAGTAATTTAATTCGTGAACTTTAAACTTAAAATGTAAAACAAATTTTATTTTTCGTTTACTGATATTTTTATATCATGTTAAATAATATTTTATGTTTTAAAGATAATGTCGGTCAAATGTCCACCACGGCGTTGTTTAATCCGAGGTCCGATTTTCATAAGTTCTCTCATAAGATGAGCAAAGTACGGTAAAAAAAAATACTACCCTGGCAACACTAACGAAATATTCATTTTGGTTTATTTGACAATTTGACAAATGAAAAAATAATTCAATTTTTAGTAATGCATTTGCTACTTACACATGTTATCGCTCATTACACATGAATTGTAATCCTATTTTCTTTCTTTAAGATCCCAACAGGATTTCTACACTTTAAAACGACACAACACTGCATAGTTGAATTCAAATCGGGGGTTGCGTACTGAAAGACGTCTACAGAGAAAATAATGGATCATAACGTAAAACTACTCTTTTAAGAGTAGTTTAGTCGCCTTCTGTTTGATGCGCGTATACGGTTTCTGGACTATTCTTATTTTTTTATTTTTTATTTAAAACTTTTTATATTTCTTATTAGAAAAACCTTTGCTTTTTTTATTATGTGATTTTGCTCTTTAACGGCAGATAGCAAAATCGTATGACTTTCTTACATTTTACTACGGCCTTAAGCTTTAGGTACCACTCTAACAGGAATCGAATCTAGGACATTAAACATAATATGCAAACTAAACTACAAGAAGGTTTTTGAGAGTAGTCATTGAGTCCATGACAGAATTCATACAAAATTAATTCGAATGAAATAACAAAATCCCGAAACGACTTTTTGCGTTTGAGTCAGGAAATAAATACGAGAGAAGTTGATTATGCATTCATTGTAAATAAACCAAACAAAAATAATAATATCATTTGAGAAAAAAAGTCCATCTTGTGGTTATTTTTTCCTATTTTTAGAATGAATCTTAAACAATCCCCGTGTAAACATGAAGAGGTAATAAAACTACAAATTTATAGGTGTAGCCATGTATTTGGCAGAGAATTCTAGTCACGTGATATGTTTGGGATTCGTTGAAATGATCTATTACTAAATAATCGACGTCATAGCGAACTTAAAAAAAGAGATAGTAGAATTATAATATAAATTTAATATTTGAAGTACTATCTTTGTGGTTATTGAATATAATAAAATAAATAAAACACATTTTTTATTATAGAAATAAAAGACGAGTGATACATCAATCCACAAATTTGAAATATCCAGTGATCGGTTTCATGGCTTTTGCGACATCTACGAGACTGGTAACTTTATTAAGAAATTCAATGTATTTATACAAAACAGCGGTAAGGATAGAGAATTCAAAATTATATGAGAGTATATTAAATTGATTTATTTTTGCCTTAAGGATCATTAACAAAGTATTTCGGGTTAATTAAAAAAATTGCCTATCATTTAATAGAACATAAAAAATCCTTTTACTTAAAAAACATTGTAAAAATAATTACTTGACAAACAGGAAATTCTCGAAATTAATAGATTAATACTTAATGCAAGCTAACACACGTGTATTACCTATTACTATACCCATTGTAATAATTTTACTGATGACTTTTCATCCTTTTTTTTTAGAAATCATAAAAAATTCTTTGATTGTTGAAAAATATTTACGAGTAGATGAAAATAACATTTTTATAAGTAAAAACTTTTTTGTATTTATTTGATATGTAATATATTTTCTTTACTAACTTTGTATTCTTTGTGGAAATCTGTTATTAGTTCTGAGTTTATACACTATATCTGTTTGTTAACTATAAATATGTATGTAGAACTGTTAATTTCCCAAATAAAATAAAAAAATAATTGACATAAATCAAACTCACGAAAGATGGAACAATTAAAAATAATATTTACAATAATAATAATAATACTTAAACAAATAATACTTAAACTAGTTAAAAACTAAATTTAAAAAAAAGATCATAACACAAATGTAAGGGGGAAAAAAATCAATCTGTTAATTTCTTTAAAATTTTATTGTGCACCCGGAAACATTGATTAACAAAACAGAGTAGATAAGTAAAGGGTCATTTAATAAGAGTACTTTGAGCTTAAAATATAAAACAAATATTATTTTACATAAAACGGATAGTTTTATATCATGTTAAATAATATTTGATGTTTTAATGATAATGTTCTTCAAACGTCCCCCACGGCGTTGTTAAATCCGAGGTCTAATTTTCATTAGTTCTTGCATGAGATGAGCAAAGAAGTTTAAAACATTTACTTCCCTGGCAACACTAACGAAATTTCTATTTTGTTTCTTCGACAATCTGACAGATGGAAAAATAATTCAATTTTTAAGTCATGCATTTGCTACTCAAACATTCGTTTGCTAATTACACACGAAATGGGATACTATCCTGTTTCTTTAAGATCCTAGCAATATTTCTACACTTTAAAAGGGCATACACGGCATAGTTGAATTCAAATCAGGAGTTGCGTACTGAACGATGTCTACAAAGAAACTAATGGGTCAAAACGTAAACCTACTCATTTATGAGTAGTTTAGTCGCCTTCTGTTTGATGTGCGTATGCGGTTTCTAGACTATTCTTAATTCTATTTGATAAACGTATTGAGCAATTAAAAAACAAATTTAAAACATGGTTTATTGATATAAATGCATACAAAAATAAATAATAGATAATAGTAAAAACTATCCATTGTTATCTGTTGCTCTATTGCTTTCATTCAATTTTATACTTCTTTTTGTGTAAAAACTTCGTTCTAAATCGTCAAGTATTTGTATTTGATATATTTTTTAATCCAGTAAATAGCAATGCGCATCGTTAGCGTTTGACAGAAAGAGCGTAGATAAAAAGTTTTTTCAAAGACAATGTACAAAAAAATGTAGAAGCTGGGACTAAATTTTGAATTTCTATGAAAGTTCTTACCAGCGACCGTCCGTCAACAAAAATGGTTGATAGAACACAAAACCGTCGGTTATTGTAACGAACGGCTAACGGTTTGTAACACTTGCGGAAGTTTAATCGATGTTGATCATAATATACTTCGCCTGGCTCAATTAAACATATTATTGATTGTAAACTATATTATGTATTTTTGAGCAACTTTTAAAGCAAAGGGATTCGAATTGGCAGTAGGGTCATAGCGAGTCACATCTTGCTGGAGGGAGTGATTCTATAAAATGCTGCAAACGCTTAGTTGCATTCCACCGGCAACACTACTGACTAGTCCTACTCGTTAGCGTCCGCGTCGCGAACCCCGAGCAATGGCGCCTCTAAACCAGAATCAACCAGCTGAGGGAAGATAATCCCGACAGAAAAATCTACAAAAGAAGGCAACAGAAAGCACTCTGGTTATTTTTTCTCAGGAACCACTATGGCGAGTAAATCCAACAAGCAGTTGTCCTGGCTGCGGAATATAAGAGTTTCCCAGGACCGAGATGCTTTCGCTGTAGTGATCGCCAACGTCGGCATCGGGGGGACCTGACAAGGCACCGCAGGAAGAAATAAGCAACTCTGTAATGTAAAAGCCTTCTGGGCGTCGAATGTGTCAAAAAATAAAAAAATACATATATATAGCAAATACGGAAATCAGCATACATTTATAAAAGCCTAAGAAATATTTTGAATGCTCAACTTATGAGACAAATTTTCTTTGCTTTTTGCCAAAGCAAACAATCATATTGCAATTTAGCTTGGGGAGGTTGCTCTCGTTCAATCCTTGAACCAGTAAAAATAGCACAAAAATGGATCATGAAGATCATTCTCAAAAAACCCTTGAGGTATTCAAAGGAAGATCTATTCACCGAGTTAAAGATATTGGATGTAAAACAATTGTTTGTGAGGTGCCTACTACTTAATATTTATGATAAATTAAGTGAGGTCAAAAGAACCCAACAAAATATAAACACTCGTTCAGCAACACAAATTAACTGTATTGACCCATTTGTATCAACCGCCTTTGGTAAAAAGCAATACAATGTAATTGCTCCAAAAATATTAAATTATTTATTGCCAAATATAAAAGGCTCAAAATGTAAAACAAATTTTAAAATAAAAATAACTGCACATATAAATAACATAAAAAAACGTAGTACTTCATATAATTGGTACACATATTATTTTCATTTTTATGTATTTCATTGCTTTATATTTGTTTTAATATATATAATACTATATTATAAATGTTTAAGTAACATGTGGCGGGAAAACGAATTCCCACGCGGGTGCGGGGCGAGAAATAGCGGGGGCGAAGCCCCAGGGCTTCTACGATATAGTGGACTGTATTTTTTAAATTGTAATTCTTGGTGAATATCTTTGAAATGCGGTATGCGATGTCAATCAGTCACAACTCCAACAAATGAAATGGATCTGGAATGGAAGCCACTAACCTGGTTCGTTCTTGATGGAATTGCGGTCCGACTGGTCAATTGCGAGCGGCACCAACGCTAGGATAGGCCCCCGATCTGGAGCTGAACACTGGTGGTTGGTGGAAACAAATGGTGATGCGGCACACGTTTGGCGAAAAAATATACAACACGAGGTCTTGCTGTGGCGGGTTATCAGGGGATACTGGAGGTGGGAAGGGAACAGTTGTTGTGGGTAAAGGATATTGAAGTGTAACAATAATCGTCAAATGCATACCCACATAATTCGCAACCAACATGTATTCTTGGTACATATATATATTTTATATTTGTATAATAAATTTTTAATTCCTTTATTTGATTTGCTAGGTATTTATAATTAAGTAGTTTTAGTTTTTCTTTTTTATGTTATTGTTTTATTAGTATAGGACTCCTTATGCTCTAAAGATAGAAAATCTCCATCTTAGAACAGGCTGTGCCATGTTAAATGGAAACTATCATAAACAGAAAACACTCCGTTTTCATTTAACATTTATTGGTTTTATATAGATTCCCTGTTATTAAGTATGTTTATTATTTTTTTGCAATAAATTTATAAATAATAAATAAACGAAAAGAAATTTGGCTCTCAAAATAAATCTTCATTATTATACTGGTGATCTTTGGCTATTTTCACTAATGAATTTGGCGGACACTGCATTAGTATTTTATAGAATACTAACATATTACAACAGAGATGAAGAACATTTAAGAAAAGGTAATATAGAAGTCTAGGCATCTACAGGGCTTATGACCTGTCAATGGCTGGTTTAAGTGGCCACTTTACACACTGTGTAACATTCACCATTCTGCCTATATTTGAACATCCATTAAACCAGCCATTGACAGGTAATGAGCCCTGTAGATGCCTAGACTTCTATATTACATTTTCTTAAATGTTCTTCATCTCTGTTGTAATATGTTAATATAAACAGCTCCCCAGGGAGTTGAATCCAGTCCTTGTCTACAAAAATTGGAACAAACTCAAAATATGGTTGATAAATTACCTGGTCCATGAAGAAGTATAGAAATTGAAAAAATAACATTTTCAGGCGTTGCCTAGTATGTAGGTGAAATAATTCAATTAGATGAATCTCACCTGCATAAATAAAGGATCAGCTCTTTAACTCCACAAACATCAACAGATGAAAGAATTGACGGAATATAGATGTTCAAATATAGGCAGAATGGTGATTGTTCACAGTGTGTAAAGTGGCCACTTATACCAGCCATTGACAGGTCATAAGCCCTGTAGATGTCTAGACTTCTATATTA
Source organism: Micrasema longulum (assembly GCF_059751315.1). Taxonomy (NCBI): domain Eukaryota; kingdom Metazoa; phylum Arthropoda; class Insecta; order Trichoptera; family Brachycentridae; genus Micrasema; species Micrasema longulum. The sequence continues at coordinate 11,942 of NW_028280167.1, read as the reverse complement.
CCTTTTCTTAAATGTTCATCATCTCTGTTGTAATATGTTCATATAAACAGCTCCCCAGGGAGTTGAATCCAGTCCTTGTCTACAAAAATTTCGACAAACTCAAAATATTGCTAATAGAATCCAGAATTTTTTTATAACCATATGAATGGTTTCACGTCTGAAAGTATTTACATTTATTTAATAATTAAATTTTACACTTTTCTCTCGGTGTATAATATGTTTATTTGCATTGGCTAAATTAATCAAACCCACACACTCCTGTAGTCAATAAAATTCATAAAAATCCGAAAAACAAAATGAAGTTAATGGGTATTAGAAACCATAAACTATAAGTAATGTTTGTTTCACGCCAACATAGAATTGTTGTCCAGTTAAATCAATAACATCGGTATATTTTGTCATTCATTTTAGCGTATAGATTAAAATTCATAGCAAAATTTAAAAAATTCAACAACAATCATACATGATGATTTAAACACGTAAATATTTCAATACAAATTATTAAGACCCTTATCATCGTGAATCAGAAGTTTTGGAATAAACTTTGTATTGAGAAACACTAGGTGTGAGAAAAAACATGCATTCGAAAAACAAAATGTATGATAATGGGTAAGAAACGCTGTTTTAACAGTGATCACAGTGTTGAATTAGATGGAGAAGCTCTTGAGAATGTTGAAAGCATAAAATATCTAGGAGTTTGGATTGACTAAATTATCTTTTTCAAAAAATGCAGACTATACGAGTAAGAAAATCGCAAAGAAGGTATCCCTGTTAGGAAGGATAAGGAATAAATTAGACATTAAAACCTCTCTGCTGATATTTAAAAGTATTATCGTTCCCCACATTGATTATTGCTCCAGTGTTTTATATTTAAGTAATGAAGGAGATCTAAAGAGACTCCAAATAATACAAAACAAAGCGATGAGGATAATATTAAGATGTGGGAGACGAACAAATGTTAAGAAAATGATTCAACTTCTAGATATCATGACAATTGATCAAAGAATCAAATTCAATATTGCAATGAAATAAACAAAATTATTAAAGGAATAGTTCCGAGATATTTTCAAAATAAACTAAAAAATAATGAGTTCTTTCATAGAAACTATGCAACAAGAGGATCTAAAAATATAAGACTGGAAAAGAAATCAAAAGCAATGTCCCAGAACTGCTTTATGTACAAGGGAATACAACTATTTGAAGAAATGCCAGAAAGCATAAAAAATTAAATTAATGTAAATATATTTAAAATTAAATGTAAAAAGTATATATGTGAAAAATATTAGGTAGTATATATAAATTAGAATATTAAGTGTATAATAGTGATAAATAATGTTAGAATAAGTATAGATGTAAATATTGCGTTGTAAATATATATTAGACTATGTTACATAAAACTAAATAAATAAATAAAAAAACATTACATCAATGATAATGTTTATTCGGTATCAGATTATATTATTTACTTTATTGATTTGTCAGGTTCAAATAATGACCAATTCTTTTTCGTTGAAAAGTCATGTTTTGTAACAAGATAATATCTATTTTGCTTTCAATTTATTTTTGACAAATAAAATATAACGCCACAAAACACTTTTCAGGTATTTATATGATATACATATAGTGTCATGTTACCGACTAAGTGACTACCATGACCAAAAGGATATTCCAACTATTTATTTCGTAGTGCCAACCCGCATACAGTCGGTAAAACAGGTCGCCACTTGAACGCGTCTCTTGTCAAAAATATCGTGGCCGCAAAGACACGTCCGCATCACCATAAAAGAATCACCATGAACTCGAATAATGGGTGTCTAAATCGTAAGTCAAACCCCGATCTTTAACTTGACCAATGTAGAACTGAACAAGCCCCTAATATTATTTAATTTTGACACAGGGCTCCCCTTAGTATTTAACCAAAAAATAATAACATGTTTGTACATTTAATAATGTTGGAATCATAGAATTAAGAATAGTCAGAAACCGCATACGCACATCAAACAGAAGGCGACTAAACTACTAATAAATGAGTAGGTTTACGTTTTGATCCATTAGTTTCTTTGTTGACGTCGCTCAGTACGCAACTCCTGATTTGAATTCAACTATGCCGTGTTGTGTCCTTTTAAAGTGTAGAAATACAACTACGATCTTAAAGAAACACGATGCAATCACATTTCATGCGCAATTAGCAAATGAATGTGTACAAAACAAATGCATTACTTAAAAATTGAATTATTTTTCCATCTGTCAGATTGTCGAAGAAACAAAATGGAAATTTGTTTGTGTTGCCAGGATATTTTTTTTAGCCTACTCAGCTCATCATTAAATAGTAAGTGAGATCGTATCGCAGCCAGAAATAATGAGTCTTAATTTATTTTAAAATAAATTAAGGGGTATGTAAAATATATCAATAGATAAAAAAAACATTATAGTTAGAGCAAGAACGATAGAGAAAAGAGTGTTGTGCATAGTTAGTGCTACAGACTGACAGATAAAACAAATACTTTTTTCTTGTCACGCAAAAGGAGACATTAAGATTAATTTTGGAGAGTAGGTTAAAGAGTCTACTTTATTATTTTATAGTTTATGTAAATAGCATAATTCAGATACGGTGCGTCTATTTTCAAGGGTAAAAAATCAATTTTGTTGGCAGGTTGGCTGTAAGTGCAAAGCGTATTATTGTTTTTTTAATCTGGGTATTTTTTAAATTTTCGTTGAACATTTTCAATCCTTTCTATGTTTGTTATGTAGTGTGGACTTCACACAACGATAAAATAATGAAATTATAAATATATCATATAAAGATATATTTACGATACTTGAAGATGGACATGTCAAAAGTAGGAATAATTGGCGTGCGTGCATGAGAAGCTGTATGAATATAGAGGAAGCGAGGTCTGTATGCAAAGATAGAGTTATCTGGCGTTCTGTCCTCTCTACCTACCTCTATGGGGAAACGGCATGATGGTTTGTTTGTTTGAAGATATATTTATATAATTTATATTACGGTAGGTCGAAATCTATACTCAATCTTGAAGAAAATTTAATTAACTACATATTTACAAGTGAAGTGTGTCTGAGCGATGGAACGCCATATATTTAACTCAAAATACTTTGTTTTGGCATAACCTACCGATTTATTTCTGCGATTCGTATATTTTAATTCTAGGAATTTCGGTGACTATCAAAATGCGTTGACTCTTTCAGACCTGATTTTATTCTTGAGGACGGAAAAGATATTTAAAATAAAACACTTTGTTAATTTACCACACAAGAGTTTAATACATAAAAACACGACTAGTTTCGGGTAATCAGTATTACCCATCCTCAGGTGTAAATATAAACTTTAGTGTGTTAAATTTACGAAGTGTTTTATTTTTTTTCCACAAAGTAAATGCTGTAACAATAAATAATATAACGGAAAAAATATTTGGTTTAACGGATAAACATTTTTTTGTTTATTATTATTAAAAAAAAAATACACCGCAACAGGCCAGGAGGCCCAATTACATCGGTGAATTACATCACAGAACACCCAGGCTTGAGAAAAATCCCATTTAATTTTTACGTTCTCACCGGGAATCGAACCCGGAACATTGCGTGTGTTCGTCAAGCGTCTTGACCTCTGTACCACGATGGCCGTATAAAATCACATTTAAAAAAAATGTACTCCTAGTTATTCATTTTAGGACGGACAAAATATTTACATAATAGTATGGTAATCAGTAATACATAATTTGTACATTAACCTAAAAAAACATAGCAAGTTAAGTAAATAATAAAAATAAATGAAATAATAAACATAACATGATATTAAGTTTTCCAGAACAAAAGCCATCTTCCGAAAAAATATTTAAAATCGCATATTGCCTATGGGGAGAAATCATTTCAGGAGACTGCACGTGAATTATTTTATTTCCTTTTCCTTTTTGCACATTTCCTTTTCTTAAATACTATCCATCAGTATTGTTATCTGTAAATTTTATGGATTGGATTATGGATAACTTATATAGCGCCACTTCCGCGGTATATACTGAGACGGTATAAACTAATATCGATATTTATGTATGAAAGTATGTACATATGTATGAAAATTCGAAGTATCTTCGTCGGTAACCGGTAATCGAACATACTCAGAAGAAAAATATGTAATTAATTAAAAAATTTATACAGAAAACTTAATTTTACCGTGAAGATATATTTACATATAGGGTATATAAAGGGAAGAAAGGCAAAGACAAAGAATCTTAACTATATGAGTGATAAGATACCTATAACTATAGGGGTCCCTCAAGGGTCAATATTAGGCCCCGTATTGTATTTATTGTATATTGATAACATTTCCTTCGAGTACCTATTAGAAAACTCCAAAATTGGTGTAGTCAAGTCCATCAGAGATTTAAGAGTTGTTTGGACTATAAACTGACATACAACGAGCATATAGATAATACAGTAAATAAATCACTGAAATTACTTGGCTTCATTGACAGAATATCCTCTGATTTTACTAATGTTCGTACAATCAAAATTCTTTATTGCTCAACTGTTCGCCCTCTTCTTAAATATGCCTCAGTGGTCTGGTCTCCGTTCTATGTCAATCGCATAAATCACATTGAATCAGTTCAACATCGCTTGCTTCGAAAAATAGCGTGGATGCTTGGACTAGAGAGAGATAATTATTCTTATGCTGAAATAGAGTCAATGTTAAATATTTATAGTCTACAAAAACGTAGAACTAATATTGACTCCATATATATGTTCGGCATACTAAATGGTATAATCGATGTTACACCATTACTGGGACAAGTAAAATTCAATATTCCGACTCGTAGATTGAGAAACAATGAAGTGCTGTTCATCGATCAGCATAGAACAAACTATGGCCTAAATTCTCCAATGACCCGCCTTTGTCGTATTGTTAACTCAAGACAAGATCTGGACTTTTTTGGTTTAAGTTTACAACGATTTAAACGAGCACTAAATAAATAGTCCAGATCATGTCTCGATGTCCCTTATGTTTGTCAATGCTTCTTTCTTTTTTTTTTAATGTTTTAAACTATTCTTTTATTGTAATATTTAAACCTTATAAATTGTATACATGGACAATGTCCGTTAATAAATAAATAAATAAATAAATTAGACATTCAAACGTATCAGAGAGGTATTTTGTATATGCAGATGATGATGTATATGCCCCTTCTTTATTTAAACTTAAGTCAAGATTGAAATGTCACTATCTAAATATTTAAATTTTTCCTTTATTCTTCTTCTTTCCTTCTCATCCCCTCTCCTCTCTTCATAGAATAGTGTTAATTTTTTTATGAATTTTTATTTCGTTAATATTTGTTTTTAATTTTTGTATAAAATTGTAAGATTCAATATGTCCATGTATTTATAATTTTCTCAAACTGAACGGTTTGGGTAGGTAGGAAGAAATTGCCTTAAGGCAATATGCCCGCCCTTATATTATGTATATATATATTGTATATGTATATAATGTGTCGAATAAATAAATGATACTCTCTTCATATATATTAGTGAAAATGAAACCCAACTGCTAAACAACATCAATGAGGATCTGAATAAGTTTATGAACTGGATAGATAATAACTCATTAACAATAAATACAAATAACACTAAATATATGATAATAAAACAAAAAATCCAACGATCCATTAAACTTAACCTTATAATTAAAGATGAGCAAATTAAACAAACGGAAAATGTTAAGGACTTGGGTTTGAATTTGAATTTTTCATTGGTAATGTTGAATTCCAGCAAAAACGGTCAATGCATTGGCCACGCCCCTTAAACGTAACGATTCACATTAATTTTCAAATTTGTTCTTAATCGTTCAAATATTTATAGAATATCGTCACGAATCTTGACGTCACATCTATCAACGCCAAACATGTCGCGTTATTCTAGTGACCTATTTTTTTATAATTTATTTTTTATAGTTACATATTTGTTTATTTATTAACGGACATTGCCCATTTATACATTTCGTAGGGTATTAATATTACAAAAGAGGAATAGTTAAAAAAACAAAAGAAGCATTGACAAACATAAATAACATCAAGACAAGATCTGTACTATTTATTTAGTGCAAACTTAAATCGTTGTAAACGTAAACCAAAAAAGTCCAGATCTTATCTTGAGAATTAAGGCCATAGTTTGGTCTATGCTGATCGATGAACAGTACGTTTTTGTTTCTTAACCTACGAGTCGGAATATGGAATTTTACTTGTCCCAGTAATGATGGCACATCGATTATATCATTTAGTTGCCAAACATATTTATGGAGTCAATATTTGTTCTACGTTTTTGTAGACAAGAAATATTGAACATTGACTCTGCATCAATATGAATAATTACATCTCTCAAGTCCAAGCATCCACGCTACTTTTCGAAGCGAGCGATGTTGGACTGATTCAATGTGATTTATGCAAATTCACATACATAGAATGGAGACCAGACCACGGAGGCATATTCTAGAAGAGGGCAAACAGTTGAGCAATAATATGTGCATACAGGGTGTTCTTTAAATTCTGTCACATCCGAAACCACAATGATCAGTATGGGGCAAAGAAAAAAATTTCATAAAAGGTACAAGTTTTTAAAAAAATTCTAAACAGGTCTACTTTTATACATCTAGTAAATTTTATCACTGTAACTCCCCAAAAATGGAGACTAATACCCGTATTCAGAGACAATACTTAAGGTGAGGAAAGTACATTCTAATCTCAAATGCAGAGAATAACCCGAAGGTGAAGACAATAGAATGTACTTTCCCTACCTTAAGTATTGTCTCTGAATAAGGGTATTACTCTTGTGCTTGGAAAGTGACTTATACTGTTGTAGTTGTTTATTTATAAGAGTTAAGATAATTTTGAATAAACGAGTAAATGAGGGGAAAAAATGGAATATACAAAGAAAAAAATCATAAAATAATAATACATTGATACTAATCAACATTTAATGCAGTTTTTACACGTACTCAAAAAAATTCTTTAGATTTACTTTAAATTTATTTATCGACATATTATTTTTAATTCATTGGGGAAATTATTATAATTTTTTACACCTTTGAAGACAAAGCTATTTTGACCATGATTTGTGTAGAATTTAGGGATTTTAATATTATTTTGGTATCTGAGTGACTTATTCATTTCAAATTCTTTTATTTGTTCTTCTTTATAAATTTGTATAATGCATAACATATTTGAAAAAATATTTAGAAAAAAGATTTTTTTTTAAATATATATTTAAAAAAACAAATGGTTGCTTACTTCTGCAAGGGAGAAGTGACGGGAGCGCGGTGACATATCAGATTCCCCCATCCCCCTCCTCAATTCTTCCCTGCAGAAGTAAGCAACCATTTGCTTTTTTTGATATTTTATTTTTTTTAATTTTATTCGTTCTAAAATCATATTTTTTTAATGTGCCAATATGTCTTCTTGCTCATACTGATCATCGTGCTTTCGGATATGACAGGGTTTAATGAACACCCTGTATATGAAAAAATTTCTTCACAATATTCATATTGATTTGGAAAATACAATTAATTATTTTAAATGCATTTCATATATTTTTATCGGAATTCGTAGTATGTGATTTGTTCCTATAGTATTGAACTCGCTTATACAATTGTTATACGAAATTAGGGAGTTTTCATTATTAATCTAAGTATATTGATCGAACCTAGCCTACGAACATGTAGGATATAGCCTTAAATACCTCTGATAAAAAACGTCGTTTCGGATAGCTTTTAAGCGAAATCACTCCATAATTTGTGCCTTTTAGTTCCTCCCAAGTCCACCCGTATGTAATGGAATAATAGCTTAGGCGAAGTCAACGTGGACCAACTGAGAAAATCTTTCAGGGCCATTCATTCAGAAAACAATGAGCAAAAAGGTTGTGGTGTTGGTATGATAGAAGCTTTTCTACAACAATGGTCAAAACAGGGTTGCCACAAAGCGCCAAAATGTTTAATGGAAAAGCCGACGCTCTTCTTTTCACAAAATTCACATTCACATCACATTTTCACACCATATTTCAGTTTTTATTGCATACATTTTGTATACAGGTTTATTTTTGTAACTGTCCGATTTATTATTTTTTTAAGTATTAATTATTGTTATTTGTATTATTATTTTTAATACGTGTATTTATTTTTTTATTTAAAGTTACTTTATATTACTGTATTGTTCATTATTATGGCTGAACACGGGCAGAGACCAAAAAACCATAACGTATTAGTGAATAGATATAATTCCATTTTCAGTTTTTTTTAATAATTACCTTCTTTACTGTGTACATGCCAAAATGTTTGTATGTCCCTCTTTAAATTACTCTATATTTAAAAAAATAATATTTGCACGTTAATATTATGTACAATCAAAAAAATAACTTTGAGAAAATGCCCAAAAAAGATCAAATGATTTGGTTGATAAAATTATAAAAAAGAAAATGCAGTTTTTATTTTATCTTTGAGAGCTTAATACGTTGTTTTTTTTATAATTAAATAGTCTCGGTCCAATATATGCATTACTTTCTCTCTTCTATCTGATTACTATTTTTTCATGCATTTTTTTATTATTAAAACTCTATTCCCTTTTTCTAAAACAATTTTTTGCGATGAATTAAAAAAATCTGCGAAGATTTATGAATTTGAATAAATCATAAAAACGATTAAATTTAAGTAAAATGTTTCTTCTGAAACGAAAAATCAAACCAATTATGTTTTATTTTTTTAACTATTATTTTCAAACTCATCCACAATGTTACTTTGGCTTTTGGACAACCCTGTTTTAATGTCATTAATCATTCTTCTATGGTTCTAGATGGCACCGGACAACAAAGCCTTACCTCCCTATTCCCACTTCCCCCATGGGGTACACAATGCATCCCGCCTTTTTATATTTATTAATATCTTGGACATTAGCTTCTTGTTGGGTCATACGTCACACGCCATAAATTCAATATAGACCCTGTACATAAAATGACGGGAGGCAACTTTATTTTTGACGCAACTGATAAAATTGACAAAGAAAATCGGAAAGTACGCAAAAGGCAAATTTAAAATAACTAGTTGAGTTTTAAGAAAGTCACTCCATGCGAATGAAGTAAAATATTAAGTATAAACTGGGATGTGGTCCTGTGGTAGTATTGTGGACTCATGGATCAAAAATTCAAGGTTCAAATCCCACTCTACCACAACTCAATTTTCATTTTTCCGGCAAAATTTTTTTACAGCTGAAAATTTAAATATTTAGTTTGGTTTGTGAGATTGAGTGGTTTGTAGCTGGATGGACCGCCATTTGATAAAGGTTCACGTATCCTACATTCCACTCTGTAATTTCCCAACATCCAATCCCCAAAAAAAGATTTATTCTCCTCATCGCTATGGCCATGGGTAACTACGGTTGCTATGAGAACAATTTTCCATATCCATAGCAAACAATATAAAATATCTTGTTTTTTCTTCTGCATAACGTCATTTCCACAGCCGTGTGTTTTCATTATTCTTCTGCCCGTATCCGCTCGCCCTTTTAAATGTCTTCCCGGCTTCCGCACACCTTTTCATCTTCTGACACGCACGGACGTTGAAATTGGAAATTTATAAGGAAAAAAAAATATTTGCTATGACTTGGCAACATTCCAAACAGCGGCAACCATGCGCGTTGTCTCGCCGGTGTTTTAAATTTTAATTCAGTGTCGTACATTTCTCCAAAGTCATTATCTTAGTTTTGTGGGAAAAAAGTTTAAATTTAAAAAATGCATGACGTTGTTGAAGGTATGTACTATTTAATTGTTTATTTATTGAGTTTTGATAAACAACTTTATTATTTAAAGTAGACATGTTCATAAAATTAATGATTTTAAGTATTTTTTTCCATTATAGCTTGGGACCTTATAACAAGAGACTATTGAGTTCCACGATAAAATTGTTATACATGAATTTTATGTACTTTCTTCTTTAAAATAACATTGAAATCATAACCTTTTACAACCCTTTCTTCATACTTTATAATTAATTTTATCTTTTGCCTCTTTAGGTGTCAGTTTGAGTCGTTCGAACGGAAAATTAAATATATTTCGCATGGAGCTATTTTTAGAGTTAAAACATGGATTTTTTTTAAAAATAAGCAGCTTAAAAATGTGTTGAATATTTAATAAGTTAAATAAAAACCAAATTAGGACACGTTACATTTTGCAAAAACTTTGATCAGTGTATGTTGTCTTAAATTAAATGGACCATTCCAAAAATATTATTCCTCTCTCCCTCTCTCCTCTCTCCTCTCTCCTCTCTCCTCTCTCCTCTCTCCTCTCTCCTCTCTCCTCTCTCCTCTCTCTCTCCTCTCTCCTCTCTCCTCTCTCCTCTCTCCTCTCTCCTCTCTCTCTCTCCTCTCTCTCTCTCTCCTCTCTCCTCTCTCCTCTCTCCTCTCTCCTCTCTCCTCTCTCCTCTCTCCTCTCTCCTCTCTCCTCTCTCCTCTCTCCTCTCTCCTCTCTCCTCTCTCCTCTCTCCTCTCTCCTCTCTCCTCTCTCCTCTCTCCTCTCTCCTCTCTCCTCTCTCCTCTCTCCTCTCTCCTCTCTCTCCTCTCTCCTCTCTCCTCTCTCCTCTCTCCTCTCTCCTCTCTCCTCTCTCCTCTCTCCTCTCTCCTCTCTCCTCTCTCCTCTCTCTCTCTCCTCTCTCCTCTCTCCTCTCTCCTCTCTCCTCTCTCTCCTCTCCTCTCTCCTCTCTCCTCTCTCCTCTCTCCTCTCTCCTCTCTCCTCTCTCCTCTCTCCTCTCTCCTCTCTCCTCTCTCCTCTCTCCTCTCTCCTCTCTCCTCTCTCCTCTCTCCTCTCTCCTCTCTCCTCTCTCCTCTCTCCTCTCTCCTCTCTCCTCTCTCTCTCTCCTCTCTCTCTCTCTCTCCTCTCTCCTCTCCTCCTCTCTCCTCTCTACTCTCTATAAAACAACAGATATTGTAATACCAATAAATTACGTTGGTTCTACCTTCAACCTCTTGTGGACCCGGACGTCCTGAAAAATTGTTAAATGCTAGCTGTTCTAAAATGAAAAGAAGAAAAGTAGCAGATCTTGTTGAAAAAAGGACAACACAAGAACTTTCGTATGAAACGCAATTAAGCTTTCGCTTGTCTCGAAATTGAATGAGTGCAGATGTTATCAAAATGGCGACGAATGCAACTCGAAAAAGACTTGAAAAAATGAAGAAATCATTAACGCCGAATGTTACCATAAAACCATACACTGCAGCTTACATTCAAGCTTGAATAATTAATTTTGAAGCCAACAAAAGAACAATACATAACATTACAAAGAGACGCTAAAAAACGAAATACAAACATTTACCCAAGCTCTGACTCAATACTAAAGGCTAAGAATGGGAATTCACCATTCAACAATCGGGTTGTGGTCCTGTGGCTAGTGTCTCGGACTCACGGACCGAAGGTCCGTGGTTCGAATCCTGCTCTACCCCAACTTGATTCCCATTTTCTAATAGTGAGTTATTTACAACTTGTTGAAAATGGCCCCCAAAATAAAATATTCGGGTAAATCAGAAGAACGCAAATAAGTATAAAAAAAAAAAAAAACAAGATGAAGAGTTGAAGAGTTGAAGAAATGTGGATGTTCAAACATAGGCAGAATTAGGAATGTTACACAGTTTGTAAATTGGCCACTTAAACAACCAATGACAGGTCATAAGCTTTGTAAATGCGTAGACTTCCATTTTCCTTTCTCAAAAATGTTTTTCTTTTCTGTTGCAACAAATATAATTTTTTTTTCAGTTCCATTCTTTTTTTCCGTTTTGCCCGTTTTGTTTACATTCAGATTGTTTTTTTTTATATTTAAATATCTAATTATTTTTTTCCACCTAAGTTGTCGAATTCGACGTCTGTGCGACGCCGCATTCGTAGATACATATTAATCCCCGCCA